>NC_050186.1:18845901-18995901 GCF_008315115.2 Sander lucioperca | reverse complement strand
ACACACACACACAAAATTTCCACTCACAGAGCCCCTATTGTCCTGGTCCACATTGTAACCCACTGAGTGGAGTGGCATCAGAAAGAAGGCACACATTCACACACAGTAGGGGTGCCAACAGTCCTCTACCTCTCTACCTCTGATTACAAGGATAGTAAACACCAACTAACAACCTAAAACCATCCAAGTATCATAATAAGATTCTAAGAAGGACCCATCCTGAGTAATCAGAGGTGTGTGACTTTACACAGATGCAAGTTTTCCTTATCATTACTGTGTCAACACAGGTGGTTTTTCCTGTTGAGTTCAGGGTGATGGTTTGTTTTACCTGTGGGAGAAGTCAAAACCAAGAGGTAGGTCAGCGGTAGGAGGAGGTGAGGTAAGCTCCAGGTGAGCAGCTTGTGGTGTGCACAGGACATTTTCCACAAGGACCAAGGACCTAGAAAAAGGAAATAGAACTATGTTAGTGTGCTTTAATATTACCACTACAACAGACGTGGGCCACTTAAATGAGCAAAGTGAAATATCTAAATAACAAAACATTAAAAGGAATAGTTGTTTCCCACTGTTTCCAGTCTTTGAGCTACGCTAAACTAACTGGCTGCTGGCTGTACCCTTATATTTACCATATAAACATGAGTGGTGTCAATCTTCTTATCTAACTTTCAGCAACAAAGCATATAGGTGTATTTAAAATGCTGTTGAACTATTCCTTTAACCTTGCACGGTGTACAAGAACCCATGCTGGGATCCTGACAAATTGTTTTTAAATGTATTCATTAGTACCTCATATAAAAATCATTTTAGAAGAAAGTAAGGTAAGGGTACTTTACTGTCACATACACATAGCAAAATTCATTCTCACATTTTAACCCATCCCTCACGGGAGCAATGGGACCAACTCCAGATCTGCGCCAGTGCCTTGATCGAGGGCACTGACTGGAGAACCTAATCTACACGTTTTTGATGGTGGGGGTAACCAGAGCACCTGGAGGAAACTCACACAGACATGGAGAGAACATGCAAACTCCACACAGAAAGGGATTCAAACCCAGAACCTTCTTGCTGTGAGGCCACAGTGCTATCCACTGAGCCACCATGCCGCCCTAAATATAGAAGTACTAAAGGTATACTGAGAACATTAGTTAAAAAAGCCTTCACTGTCATACTGACACTGCACAAGAAGAAATGTAGCTTGAAGGTTATTTTTCATTTCATCAACCATTACAGTCTGCTCTGCCTCGCCCCCCCCCCTTAAAGAAATAACATCTGTCAATCCAACTAACCAACTGAATGTACAGATGGTTTATTTAAATACCTGCACAAATGTAATCAAGCATACCTACTAAACAAAAACAGCAACCTGCAAACACGCCATATTTACCTATTTCTCACAGCCAGGTGGTGGAAGAAAGAGATGCGGGAAGAGAGAGGGAGCGAGGAGTTAGGTTGGCAGCCAAGTGCTGTGAGGTGATGGGTGAAGGCAGGTCAAAACCAGCACTCTGAGGAAGAGATCCAACATGGCAGTCTCTGGGGCCTTCAAAGACTCAGCTGCTCACACAATACACTACAGAGTGCAAGAAAAAGAGAAAAACATTTAACATGTGGATCCTTCAATATCATTCATATGGGTATGAACAAATGTGAACAAATAGGCCTTTTTGTGGAATTGAATCCATTGAACACAAAATAATTTAAACAACCTATAACACATCAACTTGATAACAAATGTTTATGCAAATAAAATTCAAACGCCTCAATTGGAGATATTCTAAAGAGAGAGCAAAGACTAGTAATGCTACTTAAATTAACTTCCCTTTACAAAAACATGTGTGGTGGAAGTATTTCGGGGCAGCAGGTGTAGATAATTATTAATTATCTAATTAAAATAGGAAGGTGAAACAAAATAAGGACAGTCGAGGACTAAACCAAGTTAGGTTTTTGTATTTTATTAAATATATTTGCAAATATAGGAGTAACACGATTTCACAAAAGGCACAGCAGCCCCGTGTGGAAAAGTGTCTTCAATGAGTGAACAGAAACACTGAGTTTATATACACAACAAGGAAATGGGAGTAATAGCCACACATGTTCAGGTCTAAACATGACTTTTTCTTACAGCCATATCTGGACACAAGAGACAATCTAAATCATAATAGACACCTTGGAGCCACTGCATCTCTTCCCTCTTGCCGTACTTTCACCCTGGGGTCACATACCCCGTACATCTCAAACTAGCAAGGGAACACTGGATCTTCATAGAAAGATAGTTTACTGTGACCTTGTACCTTTATCGGTTCAAACAAGGCCTGTACGCATTCGTCTCCAGACTTTGTGTACGCAATCTACATGTGGGAATGAGATAAACTCCCTTCCAGCATTGTGAGAGAAATACAAAAAGAAATGATACGAATAATATAGAGAATCATGCTTAAATGTAATTTTTGCCATTACACATGTATGTACCATATTTGATCTGAACATTAAAAGATGGTAATGACAAACACTATATCATCAAAAACAGAGGAAGAAGGTGTTGGTATAACATGACTCACCATCCTGTGAGCTCCCTCCTTTTCACTATCAGTTAAAGCAACACGAAATTGATAAAGGAAATAAAAAAGGTAAGAATATATTACATACTTCTATGACAGGTGTTTAGTCCTTCTTAATTAGCTGAATGAATATCTCAACACATTATGCAACAATATAAAAAATGCAATCTGTCTGTCATGGCGTTTAGTCTTCTAGTATTGCAACCTATTACCCAGCCTGTATGTTCATAACAAACGTTAAAATGAGTAGTGGTTAAAATCTGGGAATACTACACTTTGGAGGATTGCTGTATACAAAATAATGAACATTTCTACCCCTCTCCTAAGTTCTTAGGGACATAAGTATACAATATAAAAAGTTAATTCATCCAATGTTACAACACTGTACAAAATGTTTAATATGTTAAACTATGTTCAAGACACAGCCACAGGCCGTCCAGGTCTCTGAAGTAACTTCCTAACGCTTAATGTCCTTTCCTACAGGAAGGGTGATGAGGAAGTTTCTCATTCCAAAGTAATTAGTGATGACAATAAATTCATGTTGACAAATAATTAACGTGCTGAATGAGTCACAAAAAAAGGAGCAAGATGCAGATTGTTGTACTGCTTTCATGAGAATGGTTAAACAATATGTATTGCTTATAGGAATCTTTTGTCTTGGGGTACAAACGTAAATTCTTTTAAGTAAAGTAAAACTTAGGGAGTCTGACTTATGATTTGATGAGGAATGCATGGAGTTTGAGTCTGAGTAAAAGAGCCATACACTGCACTTTTTTCACTTTTTGCAAGTTCTTTCAGCAGAATGGGCAAAAAAAGGGGGGGGGTGAACAGTACAAATCCTGGGACACTGTGTTCAAGAATTGAGCAAGCCTCTTCCACCCCAACGTCTCACCAGGAGACTATTATGGGGCAATATAGCAATGAATCAAGCAGCTTTCACAAGCATCTGCTGTGCAGACAGTTTGTAGATGTTAGCTAGACACTATATAACCATATGGTTGGCAATATGCTGTTATTCCTTTTTGACCATTTTTAAAGACATGCAGATAGTGATACTCTTTTTCAGAGTTACTACTTTGTAAAGATTTCAAGATAGCATATAACTAGTTAAGATTGTTATTTCATGATAGCAGACATTTTTGTCTAAGATGATAAACACGTCTGTTACAACTGTGTTATATCTGTTTAATGTTGCTGTAATACATTTTACAAAGATGCTGTTTTAAAACCAAAACAAAGTTGTAATCACCAGGCAAAGATCACAAGCTCTCACACAGACACACACTCACACAACATGAACTGCTGACACAAACCTGTATGGTCTGCATCCATATGTGAATCTGCATTCCTGCACATGAACGTTTGAGCCCCAGCAGCTTCCTTCTGTGCTATAATCACCAGCTCAGTAAATCCCAAATCCACAAACAGTCATTAGTCCTCCTGCGTTTGGTTTTCTCTCCAAATCAGAGTAAAGAAAAAAAGCTCCAGGTAAAAATAATCCAGATAAAAAATGTGAGGGATCCAGTCACGTTTTTCCTCCTCAATCTACAACATTGTAGATTTGCCTTTTTACTGCCCAAATGCCTAATGGCTGGTGGTGACTTTGTGTGTGTGCCACACCAGTAGTGCACTACTGCACTCAGTCACCTTGGCTGATGACAGCTCAGCCATTAGCGACATTTCAATACCTACTTTTCCCTTGAGAAGCTTCTGCAAAACAATGATCTCTGTGACCAAAAACCCCCTTATATCCGGAGAGGACAAGTTCTCTCTCTCTCTCTCTCTCTCTCTTCCTCTCTCTCAGTTGCAGCAGTCAATAGCACACTTGTCAGCTCTGTATTAGCTTCTAGGCAGACAGGTTGGTGGTGCTTTCTCTGTAATGGTACCAAGGCCCACACACAGTTTCTTCTAGCTGCTACAGGGAAGAAAAATTAAGTTATTAGTTTTGTCCCAGGCACAGTCTTTGAAATAAATCAACCGAATAATAACCCTCCCATTTTGCTGTTACAACTACAGAAAATATCCTTACAGCAACAACTATTTTAATCCTAGGATAATATTTAAATGGATGCTATGCAAGTGACACATACATCCCATAAACTCCTGTGTATAGGCATATTATAGGAGGTTAAAAAAGATTGATTACACAATAAGGCCACTTACAACTGAGTAAAACCTTGGACTGTGTAAAAACACACGCTACTAATCTCTAACTTCTCATAAAAAAATGTTCTCCTTGTACTTACATAGTTTTTGCATCATAACCCTATTCATTTTAGTCGCTTTTTCTGATTCTATGTATTTTTTTGTTTTGCAGGAATATCATAAACAGTATGCACTGATGGCAATAGACATTCACATTTTTATGCCTTTTCTTAACTTAACTTAAGTTGTTCTTACTTCTTGGTTTTCACCAGTCCTTTCCGTTATTGCTGTCACTTATTGCTTTTACTGCTATTGGATGTCACTATTTCTTACTGATTGTTTTCATTCTGTTTACTGATGGATGAGTTTGTTTTTCATGATGCTACAAGTCAAATTCCCCAGGCAGGAAAATAAAGACTTAACTGAACTGAAAACAAATGGATTTACAGATCAATATAAAATATAAACACCATCTACCAAACATTTGCTTGTATGCCTCACAAAGACAAAAGACCTGAATGTCTACCATTTTCATAGCCTATTAAAAATTTAAAACTAGCTCTGGTGGCCTGTGTCGGGATTTTTAACTTGTACTTTAGCAAGTAAATTATGAATTGATAAAACAATATAACAAAGAAAAATCAATCATGAAAATAATTGTTAGTTAAGCATAAAAACGATTGGTTCTTGCAGAGTAGGGATTAACTGACTGATTAAAGTGCAAATAAGTGTATGATTGACTGCATGAATGAAGGGCTTTCAGTCAAACGAAATGCATGATCAAACCCACTGCTGAGATAATATCTCTGAGACTTCATCCAAAATGGTGGGCTGGTGAATTATGTATTTTACCAACCTGAAAGCAACAGTCAGAGTTTACTCAAATCAAAAATGTCTCAAGCTGTCAGATAATTTAATAAAGGCCTCTATAGCTACAGCCTGCAGGCTGTAGCTATAGAGGCCAGTAAGTAAGTATTATTGCGCAGTCCACTGCACTATCACACATTACAAACGATGGACGCTTGAGTCAATATGACACTTCGTATTTATTAACGTTAACTGATCTTCGTTACGTTCTTACAAGACATAACGTTACAGACGTGCAAGCACTGAGACAGGTATTTCACCTGTATAATCCCGGCATCGCCTCTGTTTAAGGCACCTTGAGCTGCTGGCATCTCTCTTTCACTAGCTACACACCGTGCAGGATCACGGATCTTCCTGAGCGTTTTCAATGATAATTGGCACGACACCATTAAAGACAGAAGAGTGTACAATGACTTACAGTTACAAGTAAAATAGCATTCACTTCGGTCGCTGTGATGTTTCGTCGTTGTTGTTGTCCCCTGTACAGTTAATTAGGTCAGTATTCCTCTCGCATGTAACGTACAGCTGATGTGTAAGCAATAAATAATACTTCCGGTGGCTGGATTTCCAAAATAAAGTACTAAGTGACCCAACCATTGGGACATTTTACGGCCGATAGAAGCACAATGGTTCAACTTAACGATATTTCTGGGAAGGAATATGTAGTAAATAAAAACATTCTACAAATTATATTACACAGACATCTACTCTGGTACTACATTCGCCTGTGCTGCATTTAAAAACCGTTAATTCAACTAACGTTACTTCCGCCGTGCGGCACCTGCCGACCAGCTGTCAATGGCATTGGCAAACACGTTCAGCTCAACATAAACACTTAACCTGCTAAGCTTTAGTAATTTATTGTGTTATATTTAATGCTAGAAACAAAAAAAAAGATACAAATGTCTTCTGTGACCTTAAAAAAGAACGTGGCTTCGCTTCTCCGACGTTTACAACACGGACCAAAATGGCGTCTCCGCCTTCCAACTATCCCTCTTGTGATTGGTTCCTTGACATTCTTGGAGCGTTTTCATTGGTTTCTTGCAGCTTTATTTTGACTTTTTACTTCCGCGGAGTGCTCGAGAGCTATTAGCGCGCGTGATAGAGCTGTCAACAAAGTAAGTTATTTTATAAACGTTTACTAATTCAAATTTTAACTGTCGAATTGTTGCCAACTGTTACTTAGAATGACTCAGCTAACCAACTATAAATCATTAAATCAGGCTGCTCTCGATGCCCTCAACGGTGTGGAGCTAATCATGACCTGATGTTCAGGTTGAATTTCAATGACTTTGCTTACTTGTTTATTCCTTTCTTGGTTACGCAGTTACTAAGGTCGTAATGGCTGACAGTGCCGACGTTACACCTGCCGAGAGCAGCCAGCCTCCTGTAAAAGAGGAGCAGGGAGGAGGAGAAGGTGGAGAAGGCTCAGAGAGGGATGCAGGAGGTGGTTTGACTGATGCACAGAGAGAGGTGTTGGAGAGATGTCTTCATGCACTCAGGCAGGCTCAAAATGACAGTCACACATTGGCTTCTCTTCTGCTGGTAAGTGTCTGTCTACGCGTGATTAAAGGACACACTGATCCTTAGCATTCATATTGTTAGTATATCAACTGTTTGCATGTAAAACTAATACACGATTACTTGCATCTAGAAACATATTTGCAATAGTTTAATTTAGGAATCCATAAAAATCAGTGAAAGGAGAGGTTAAAAGCAGAAAAGTGCACAAAGACACTAAAGAAAAAAAAGGTGTGGACTGGTAGTTTGTTAATGGCTCTGTTAGGTATAATTTAACCAAGTTGCGCAGAAAGGAGTTGATTAATGTTCTAGTAGATGGCCAGGTGGATGGGGTCACTTATCGCAAAAAGCCAAACATTATCTGTTTCTTGCTTCTCAAAATATGGGGATATAGCTTTTCTCTATTTTATATCACTTGATATTGAATAACTTGGGGTGTAATTTCATGACCTTTTGAGATTTTATAGGCTAGCTAAATGATTAATCATGTTGTTGCAGCTCTAACCAGAAGCGACTACATTTGCATGAACTGCAATATTCCACTAATAACCTCATAATAAACACATTAAAGTATTTAGTTAACCTTATTGATATAAATGGCCTAAATATAAGAAACACATCTCAGTATAATGCAATATAATTCAACAGCAGTACAAATTACACCTTGTAAATGCCTTTTAAGTTGAATCAACACCTCTCTAAACCAGTTTCAACAAAAACGGAACATTACAACTTTCACAGAGGTAGAATTTATAGTAGAGATGCTGCATTAGTTTTACTGTTGTGTAATATAGGAGTGTACTGTGTATATATAGGGATATGTAGACCAAGTATCACACCTTAGCACTGACAGGTGTGTGTTTTCTGTTGTTTTCCCCTCTCTGTCTTTAGATAACTCGCTTGTGCCCGGCAAGCCAGCTAGACAAACCCACCTTGAGGCGCATCTTTGAGGCCATTGGTCTAAACCTCCCAGCTCGACTTTTGGTGACAGCGGTCAGAGGCAGCGACAACTCCGGCTTACCCCCACAGGAACTCCTTTCACTGGGCACGGCTCTGTTGGCTGCCCTGAGCACAGACCCAGACATGGCCTGCCATCCCCAGCTCCTCACCACCATCCCATTCCTGCTGGGCATTTTAGCAAATGGTCCTGTGAACCAGCAGAAACAGGAAAACCAGGAACAGAACCAAGATGGAGAGAGAGGGCAGAGTCCAGATTGTAAAGTCCAATCAACAGAGAGTTCAAACGCAGAAAGTGATCCCACAAATGTGGTAAAATCAGCAGGAGAGGAAGCAAAGGGTGATGACGGCAGTGAAGCAAACGGAGTATCGACAACATCTCAAGAAACCTCCCCCTGTTCCAAGATGGACGAGGCCATGGCTGCTGACTGCTACCAGGTTCTTACAGCTGTGTGTGCCTTACCCAGAGGTGCCGACCAGCTGCTGAGCAGGGGTGCCATTCCTGCTCTGTGCCAGGCAGTGGAACAAAACCAGACTTTCAGCCACGAGAGGGGGCTTGCCTTGCTTGGTTGCCTCCTCTCAGGTAAAACGAAGGACAAAGTGTGGAGTAAACACCCTGCAGAACTCCTCACTTTACTGGTCACGCTCTCCAAAGACTTCTGCCAAGCCACAGACCAGACCAAGCTGGACATGTGTGCCCAGTTGGTGCAGTTTCTCCCCCCAGTAGGAGTGGCAGTTGAGAGTGAGGAACTGAAGGGAGTCGTAGCACGTGTATGGGGGGTATTGAGACCCATGTTGCAGGCTAAGTTGACGCCGAGACAGATCGGGCCGATCCTGGTCCTCAGTGCTTGTCTGCTGGATTTGCATGGATGGGAGCTGGTGGGACCGCCAAAGTTCTGCTGCTTACTGGTGAACCGGGCCTGTGTAGAGGTCAGAATGGGTTTGGAGGAACCGCCTGGTAACGAACTCAGCCCAGAGCTGCAGCACACACTCACAGGTAGTGTGCTTATTTGAAATAGTAAATTGATTGTAATTGTAAAAATAATCATACATCTGCCTATTCTGAACAATTCCGCTACTTGCAAACCACCAAAAAGTTTGTTTATTCCTACCCCACGCTGCTACCTGAACCAAGTTATTGAATAGCTAATAATTCTTTTAACTGTTGTGAAACCATGTAGGTAAGATTTGATTAAATGCAATTAACCTCCTTTGTTACTAAAACCCTTCTTATAACATCTTATTCCCAGGCTGTTATCGAATCATGGAGGCTGCCATAGAGCAGGCCTGCTGTCTGGGAGTGGCACAGGCCACTGCACCTCCTCAGAGCTCCATCCCTTCAATCAGTCTGCAGCAGACCAGGCAGGTCCTCGGGGTGTTGGAGGAGGCCTTCTCTGCTTTAATGTACCACCTGCAGCAGGTGAGAGGATGACATTTAAGCTTCTGTTAGTGGCACTCTGTTCTTTGTCCATTATATCATATTTTATACCCAACAAGCTACTTTTAGATTAATCAAGCAGTCAATTGATCTGTTTAAAAGGTCATTCATGTGTTAAGTCATTTTTTAAATAAAAATGCCAACCATTCCCTAGTCACAGCCTCTCAAATGTGAGGATTTGCTGTTTTTGTTGAAAAAACATGACATTTGATGACATGGCCTTGGACTCAAGGACATTGTGATGGACATTTTTCTCTGTTTTCTCATGTTTTATAGACCAAACAATTAATTTAGGGAATAATCGGCAGATTAATTGATAATGAAAGTAATTGTTAGTTGCAGCTCTACTTACAAACAAGCAGGATTTTTGCTCATTAAAGGTGCAGTAGGTAAGACTTATAAAACTAACTTTCTGTCACATTTGCTGAAACTGACCCTATGTTCGAGTAGAACTACATGAAGCAGGTAATTTAAAAAATAAATCCGGCTCCTCTGGCACCACCTACAGCCTGTAGTGCGATTTGCTCCCTGTTCAGATGCACCAATCAGGGCCAGGGGGGGTGTCTCACTGCGTGTCAGTCACTGCTCATGCACACGCATTCATTCTCCCTTGTGGGGGGAGGGGCTTAGGAGACCATTTTGGGCTTTAGTGGAAAGGGGGAGGGACTGAGAAGTTGTTGATGTTCAAATTTTTTTGGCTAAGTCTTGGATCTTCCCAATCCTACCTACGGCACCTTTAATAGGTAGTGCTATGATGGGATTCATATTGTTCTTTTCAGTCCTACCAAATGTTATATTTTATTATGTTTGCTATTGTTGTATTACTATTAGAGAATGTAACATTAGGAAAGCAATTAAAAGAAACATTTGTTGGTTTCTTTTTTCCTTGGTGCACTGCCAGGGGAAAAGAATGTAGGAATGAAATATTTTGGCAGACTAGGAAGGTTTTGAAAGAGTAGCAAGAGTAAAACATTTCATGAATTTGGTATGGTAAAATACTTTTCTATCATACAGTCAATGAGAGAGAGGAGTGCAAAAAGTTTCATCTATAAATCTTTATTTATATAAAATTCTTACTTTTATTCTTATATTTTGAAACCTCTTCCTCGCCTCTTCCTGTTCTCGTAGGTGGATCCAAGTCGTTATGGTGACCCTTTTGTTTTCGCCACATTCCGCTCTCTGTGCTCCTGGCTGGCCGAGGAGACTTCCTGTCTGAAGCAGGAAGTGACTGGACTGCTGCCGTTCTTGATCAGCTACTCCCGAAGCCACCTGCAGGGTGAGAGCCCGAAGCATGGCCTCTCTGACTGGATGGCCGAGATGTCCGACAGAGAGGAGAGGGGGGCGTGGACGGGCAAAGAAGCTCTGAGGTAAGTGTATCAATCCTATAGTTACTTAATTCTTTATTCCATAGATTCTGCAGTTATCTTACAGTACTTTCTCCTCTTCCCTTACATCCTCTTCAGGTATCTCCTTCCAGCTCTGTGCCATCTGTCGGCAGAGGAAGGTCCCAGGAAGGTGCTGCTCACCCTCGACACCCCGGCCCTGCTGGTGGACTTTCTGTCACAGTGCTGGACTTCCCCCAAGGGGAAAAGTGGGGTGGCATCGGCCAGGGATCCCAGCATGGAGACAGCCTGCTCAGCCCTCCTCAACTTCACCGTCACAGAGCCAGAGAGAGTCAGGTAGCTGGTTTACAAATGAAATACTCATTTGAAGCTAAATAATGATCTGTTGTTTCATTTCCATCCATCAGTACTGGGATATCACAGTTCAACAGTTTATGAAGTTATACATTTTAACTTTAATTTTTTTGTTTAGGAAGGACCCATGTTTCAGAAAGCTGGAGGCCCTTCTGAGTGAAGCACTTCCAGTTTTGGTGCATAAACCTCGCCTGCTTGTCCTAGCGGCAAATTACTGCACGTTGGCGCTGATGATTGGCAGACTTAAATCCGCCCCTTCAGGTAAAATAGTTTTCTTTTCTTTTGGTTAATCACACACTTTGTACCAATTTGTTTTCCAGTTGTGTTCAACGTTAACTCTTGTCCAGTGATTAATTACATGCAACAATACCCTCCGTGCAGTTTGTATGTCTGTATTTAAATTCTATAGTAATTCCACAGTGCACTACAGCAAACCTGCAATTTTGTTTTAGTGCTTGTATTTGTATTTGTATTTTTATTCAATGTGCTTGTAAAGAAGCCCTTTTCACAGCAGACATTATGACATCACAGGCGTTAGCAGTAACATTAACAATGGCTCTGTTCTCTTCAAATGTCCCAGTAAGCCCCGTGGCAGTGAGCCAGTGAGCTACCATTCACAGCATCCGGACTTTGAAACAGAAGCAGCTAAATGGAATTCAGCCATTATTAATTAAATTATTTACACCTGTGTTTTTCCTCCTGTGACATGTCGAAATGTCTTCTGTGAAAAAGGCCTATACCAGGGCTGTGGAACTGGCAAACCTAAGTCTAATGCAGCCATTACTAATGTTATTAGTTACCCTTGTGCATTTCCTTTTAACTGCTTTGAAAAAGGCCTATAGGAATGTGGATCATGTGGGCTCTATGTTGGATAGAAATGCTGCTGTACACAAAATGCAGATTGGGGCTGTAAACATCAACTGATGTTGACTGAGTCTGTCTCTTTAAACCTGCATTAATCAATCAGTCTGACTCTCTGTATTGTGAAATGGGTCCCTTGTACTGCTAAAATTATTATTTTTCTATTTTATCACATTTTTAATTTAAAAACAACCACAACATGTCGATTCTTGGCAGCATTGGAAAGACGTATACTTTTTTAATTTCAAGGCTCAGTTGAAGCCGGCCAGAGGCGGCTCTTCTCCACAGCTCTCCGGTTCCTCCGCAGCGCCCTGGACTCTAGTGCCAGTCCCGGTCCGGTTAAAGTGAGCCTCAGCTGGGAGGAGAGTTGGGACGAGGCTGCGGAGCTCTGGAGGTTGTGTCTGCAGGCTCTGGGAGGCTGCGCTCGCGCCCAGCCCTGGATCACCACCCTGGTCAGAGAGGAAGGTTGGCTCAAACACACACTTACCATGCTGAGTCAGTGTAGCGCACTACCTGACAAGCACACACAGGAGGCGCTAGAGGAAGCTCTGTGCGCCATGGCAGACCAGTGCCCGGTCTGTAAAGTGGAGATTGGAGACATGATGAAAAATGATAAAGGAGCTTTGATCTGTATGAGGAACCTGAAGAAGTCAGTGGGAGTGAAGTGAAACCAAACTGCTGCCGACAATATGCTCTTTTAATGGAGTATTTTTAAAAATGAAGTAATAAAGGTGGGCTGTTACTGAAGCCAAACGTGTGTTTATTACTTGTACCAATCTGACATTATACAATGTGTTACCTGTTGCCCCATACTTTATCGTAAGGAAAAGATGAAAGGCCCCAGATGCTGCTGGTCTTGTGATCTTTGCAAATGAGCTTGCATTGAAACAACGGCACTCAAAATTATGAATATATTTTTGTGTAATGTAATGCAAATGTTAAGACAGCTGTGCTCTGAAAAGACACGGTTTCTTACATGTCAATTGTGAAATGCTAACGTCTTTAATAAAAGCTATTTTGTTAGAAAACCTACCAGAGCCACTTTTTGCTTGTGTTACTTGCCACCAACTAGTTGAACACTTCCACCTGAAGCAGAGCTCATTGGGTTGAGTCCTGGTTAAGTCTCAAGTTTATTTGTGACTGTTTTTTACATCCACAGTAGGAACAAATGGACTCTGGGGCTGGAAGCCACAGACAGGATAGGGAAGTCAAAAAGTATTAAAAGACACACTGTTGTCATATGCCAAATCCTTTAAGCTGTGTAGCAGTCCAAGGAATACAATGCAGAGTACCCTTCTAGTTTTTATTTTTCTGGAATTTTATCACGTCAAAGCTTGAGATGTTTTGGTTTTTAAGTCTCGAGTAAGTCGAGTCCAGGTATCAAGTAACAAGACTGCTACTCTGGCCTGAAGGTTTTACCCAGTTACTTACCCAGTGTTGTATAAATGAAATACATATGATAAAGGTGATCCAATCTAACAAACCAGGATGTCACAGCAGGCCCCTGTTAAGGTGGATAAGTGTTCCTGTAGTTAATCCAAGAGTCCTCTTTTCTATGAACTACCACAAGATGGCGCACTAAGTTTGGATATAATGTGGCTTGAGGTTCTGGACACACTCCACCGCTGTACATTTGTAGAGGGAGATGTGAATGTATAACTTTCGAGTGTTTATTTTTTTCTGCTTCCTGATTCAGATTTAGGAAAACAACTAGTTTTTTATGCAGTGAAATGTTGGAGAAAGCATGATAAAGTAATAAAAAAGTATGTGTGTATTCTGTTATTAACAGTGATTTCGTTAAAAACGTTGTAGAAAAGTGACTCATCTCAATAAAATATTAAATGTAAGTTCATATGTATTGTTTTGCAGCTATTTGGATAAATATATTTTCACAGTTTAGAATATTTATTTTTATGTTGACATACATTTACAACAAAAAACAATGAAAATCCTGCATGGTGTTTCACAAGACGAAAATCACGTTTTTGTTAATATCGGTGATTCACTGCCTTGTGATTATCGCCATCTTCACCATTTCATCCCTGATCCTATAGTAGTCCATGCACAAACCGTGAAAAGTTTTAAGTTACCCCCTCTGCGACTCCTGTCACCTCCCGCCCTTTTCTTCTTTTTACCCCCCTCCCCAACACCCATCCATACAAACTCCTGCATCATCTCTCAAACTAACTCACTCCTCTCTGTACCTTCAGCCTGTCTCCTCTCCATCCACCGCGTCACATTAACCCCTCAGCTGCAGCTTGACAACCAGACTGATAGCCCCCGGCACCACCATGCTCTGGAAATCCCGAACCAAGACTGACGTTCTGCAGGTAAAAGTTTTTTTCATTGGTACATTTGTATCTTTTAGCAGCTTTAGTTCTATCCTCATTGCGTAAAACGCTGCACATGGTGGGCCTGTTGGCTTGTTTTTAAAAGAAGATGAGAAAAATATTTGGAGAAATGTGTTTTATTTGAAGTGTAAAGCTGATAAAAATCCAAAACTTCTAACTAGAGGGAGTTGGATATCCGTGTGTAAAAGCGACTGTAGTCTTAACCTAGACGTAAAAAAATTGAGAATATGATTTTCTTGTTTTAAATGATTTTTGTTGAGATGCTTCTTGAATAAACACAGAGGGAACACTGATATTGTATACTCTTTCTGGGTGCGCAAAGTCCAGAATATGATTCAGTGCCATTTTTAAACCAAACAATCAGTAAATGTAAAAGTACAGTATGTGTTTGAATTAACGGAGGGTAATTGAATGAATATATCTCTTTAAGAGAAAGAGACCCTGTCGACCCCTCCCATCATTCTGCCGGGTGCGCGCAAAACCTATAAGTAGTGCGCTCATGGAGACTCTGTAGGACTCTGTGTGTTGTGCGCGTGTGTGTGTATCTGACAGCAGCTTTTCATCTGCGCGTAAAGACCTCCGTCAAACAGAGAGAAGGAAAAGTAAATAACACCTTTGAATTTAATGGACCGTTAACAACAGCCTGGAGTACATACCGGAGCATTTGGTGACATCTTTCAGTCGTTGGAAGCCTGCGCATCCTGTTGAATTTTAAATTTGGGTGTATTCAGAGAGGTCCAGATGTTAATCCACACCTATTCGGCTATGGTGAGTTTAATAGAGACTCGTGTTTTTTACGGTATTTGGACTGCTGGTGTCTCTTCATTAATGTAACTCAATTTAAGAAAGAGTTGATATTCTATTCCGAGTGTCAGTAGACTGAGTCTGAAATATGCGCACAATGTGCTATCATTAATAACAGCTAATTTCGGGTAAATTAGGTATAAAGAAATACTTTATGATTTATCCATGTGTTGCATTTTTAAACGTGTGACATCAACTGTCAGCTTGCACAGTATAGGCTTAAGATCCTGATTTTTTTTTGGCTGACAATTGAATACACTTTTTTAAAATTAGTTTTTTGCTCCCCAGTAGAATCATAAGGGTCAAGTGTCCATACTTCCCAATGAGCCTTTTGGACACTGAGTTTAGTGTTGCGGCGCCGCGCATCTGTCCGCGGAGATGGTCTTTGTCTGCACAGTGTCACAGCAAGTGAGACCGGCTGACAGTGAAGTGTCCACTCGCTGCACAAACTGTGATATGCCGAGACAGAGTAGTAGTCCATCTGTCTGGAGGAGTGTTGTTGCGTTGTACAACCTTAAATATTAACTTTGTTAGACTAAAATGATGGACACAGAACCCTGCACAGTGTGGGTGATGACAAATATATATGTGCTTTAACCTGGCAGCGGGCCTCTCTGCCTGGCAGATAATGGACATTGTTCCACAACAACAGCATTGATCTGGGTGACCCAGCTTTAAAAAATCCAATTTTACCAGGATGCGTTCGAGCAGAAATGTAGGCTAGTGGACTACATATTTTTACACATGCATGCTGTTATATGAGGGAATAAACTTGTAAAGTCACATTAAGATCACATTTAGTTTTCTACGCCTTGTCAGCCTGAATGAACCTCTTTCATTTTCACTTGTGGAGTCAATGTGGTTTTGTTGACAAGATGACAGATTATTTACAGATGTAACCTCCCTCCCGGAGCACCGTGTTGTTGTTGTGCATTACCTGTCCTTTGTGCAGCTTCTTGGTGGCCGTGACCTTTCTGACACTGTTCAGCAGCGATGCCAAAGGCGTCTTCTGCCAGTGCGCATCACTTCAAGCGCTGCTGCTATTTCCAACCATCTAATTAAAAATGGAAATAATTTTATTTATGTGTTATTGTTGTTTTGTGTTATATTAAACTCATCTTTATATATTTTTAGTTTGCGATTTGTGCTTTATTGTTTTAAATAATTACTATATTTCCCGGAGCTTATAACTTTTGAAATCTAACATTTGATGACATAGTCAGTGCCGTGTTGCACCTTTGGGAGAACAGTTTGATGAAGCCTTTGAGCTCCTGATATGAAGCAAACTTTTACATTTTCTGCAGGACCGCGCAGACGGACTAAGCGGCTCTTCGCCGAGCGGACGCCTCTCCCAGCTGTCCTCCCTGAACCAGGCCGCTTACTCCTCGGCTCCCCCGCTCTGCCACACTCCGGCCTCTGACTTCCAGCCTCCGTACTTCCCTCCCCCCTATCCCCAGTCCTCCCTGCCATACTCCCAAAGCCAGGACTCATATTCCCACCTGTCAGACCCCTACACCTCCATCAACTCCATCCATCAGCATCAGCAAGTGGCATGGCACTCGCAGAGGTCGCGCTCCGACGATGGGGGACTCCTTTCACAGTCGCACCGGGCTCTGAGCCTCGACCCCCGGCGGGAGTATGCAGCTGTCCCTCGGCTGCTGCACGGTCTCGGAGAAGGTGCTGCCGCTCTCGGGGACGGTCCTCTCGGGATGCAACTGGGACATCACGGCCTGGACGACATTCAGGTGACTTTATTTATGTATTTATTTTGGCTTTCCATCCTTTAGTTGCGTTGGCGTTGGCGTTGCGCTCTGGGAAGACCGTGCGTAAAAGTCACTTGGTATCCAATCAGTGCGCAAAAACATGAACTCTTATCAACAAAATCTCCTCTGAGCTTCTTTGACTCTTTATGTTTCTCTATTCCAATGTCGTTATGTTAACCCAATATTATAGAAAATAAGTGCAAAAATGTATCTCATCCTTAAAAAGACGTGGTTGTTTGCAAGAGGCCCTTAAGGCAATTTATCTTCCATTTTCCATCTTCCAATTTATCTTCAATTTTCTTCAAACGACACAAACATGATGAATATAGCTCACGTTAATCAAATAGATTTTTAAGTAAACACATTTAATTAACGACTGCTACATATTATTAATAATTTCCATTCATTTTGAATGTTTAACCTGTTATTTATATATTTTTTTTAACTCCTGCAGAACTTTATCTTATTTTATCTGAATTTCCCATTAAAAAAAAATCACATGAGCAGTGTTGGTGTCTGATATCCAAAAAAAGAAGGAAAACAGTTGTACATCTCTTAAACAAACTGTACTGTTGAAGTGAGATGCCAGCCCTGAAATTTCTGCAGCAATATTAGAAATGTTTTATTTTCTCTTCAAAATTCGTTCATATATGAATGAATAAAACTATATTAGATAACGATCCTCCATTTTGTCAGGTGTGAATTTTAGATGGCCTGTTGAATACGTTTTTTTAAGAATTTATGAGCCAGAGACGTGTTTCATCTAAAATTTTAGTTGAGCTTAATGAATGGAATCCTACTCTATATATGGGTTTACAATAGGAGGAAGTAGTATGAGTTGTGTTGACTAAATGAAAATTATTCATATTTTTCTGAGGTTTTAAGATTTTAGCTCTATAAAAATACGGGTTTTTTTTGGTGGCATTTGACCGTCTTATTATTGGTCAGGACATTCATGCAGTATCCGATGTTTCGCACAAAGACAAATTGATTCTGCAGCCTTTTGCTTTCTGCAGGTTTTTTGGGAGAAGAATAGTTTCTATGGTTTATTGAGCAGTCAGCTTCCCTGCAGCAGGTGCAGCTGCAGACGCTGTTTGTTGCCTCCTCGCAGAAAAACACACCGAGACCAATTGATGTGCACGGTCATTAATAGAAAAGAAACGTTTGAGAGGAGCGCCAGGCAAGGAGTCAACCCGGGCATGTTACTGTTAAACGCTCCCACTTGACAAGGACCTTTATTTGATTAATGGATTATATCCTTCGCGTTTGAATCCTCTTATAAATACACCACAAAGGAAACATCCGAGAATCGCACAGCAAGACAATTTCATCCTCAGTGAATGAAAAGATCAAATCATCTGAAAACGCTTTAATTTATTTTTTGAATCGGTGAACTACGGTGGCTGTTTCTGATTAATATTAAAGCATATTTTCTTTTTTCGCATATGACTTTTACCTAGGCATAGTGAAAGAAATATCAAAAAAAATTATTACACATATTGTAAATTATTACATTTCTACTCAAAAAAAATATTATTATTAAATAAACTGCTCTGTAGTTATTTGAAACAGTCTAAATAATGACGGTATTTCTTTAATTGTATTTTTAGAAAATAAGTAGATTTGTGGCATTGAAAAATTATAAGAGGCAACTTTTCTTGTCCAAATGTATGATTTATGAACCAACCAATAAACTCATAAATAACATAAAAATATACATTTATATGATTCTAACCATTTAAAATATTAAATGGCAAGCTGTGTAGTAATATGAATAAACTGTTTGAAATGTTAAATCATCAGTCATAACTTCCATTTACCATCTTTCCTGCTTTCCATCTGCACAAAGAAACTAAATCCAATAAGAGTAACAGATTTTATGATTTACTCGGATATAGATAGTTTAGTTCATATGTGCTGTGAGGGAAAACCTAACGTTGGACCGTCCATCTTGCTTTGGCCTGAGAGAGAAAAGCTGTGTGTGAGCTTGTATTTTAGTGTGTATATAAATGTGTGTTTTGGCTCTGAGGCCGGTGGATAAATGATAGTGACTGTCTGTCTGTCTGACACAGGGAATGGAGGAAGGATCAGCCCTGGGCATCCTCGACCACTCTGTCATTAAAAAAGGTAAGAGGTGGGCGAGGTTTGTGTGTGTGTGTGTGTGTGTGTGTGTGTGTGTGTGTGTGCGCGCGCGCGTGCGCGCGTGTGCGCGTGCACGCACGTGTGTGGTGCATTTGTGTCTAAGTGTGCACCTATATAATTGTGCTATACATGCTGAAGGGGGTTTTGTGTTTAGGGGCACTCCAACACCAGTCTCTCTCTCTCTCTCTCTATCGCTGTCACACACACACACACACACACACACACACACACACACACACACTATAAATAATTCTGTTTTGCTATTTCATTTGAAGTCAAGAAGTCCTCTAATACTCAGCTGCAGACTTCACCCCAAAGGCACACATTCTTAATGAACTGTTCATGGTCATATGAGAGAGAGAGAGAGCAAGAGAGAGAGAGAGAGAGAGAGAGGGATTAGAATGAGGTGAGGAGAAGTGGGGCAAAGAAGAAAAGGGAGGGGAACATGATAAAATAGGAGTTGTGGGGAAATTTGCAGAGTATGATCACTCTAATATTACCGACTCTGAGTTGCAGGAGACACAGGGGCACGATTAGAAAATTCAAGTTGGATTTGTTGCTGGTGGAGTGTGATTCTGTGGAAACCGTGATATGCTGATATGATAGATGGGCCTGTTTTGGTGTGTAGTGCTGCAGCAAAAAAAAATGTGAACGTTTGCGCTGAAACCATGCTAAAGATGACACCTAGTGTGTTATCAACTGACTGACAGCATAACATTTAATGTACTTTTGCTTATTTTAGAGAATGTCCTTTTAAATGAAGAACAAATGTGCATTTTGAACATTATCCATTCACATTTTGAATACATTTAGGCGTCCTAATTCTAAATATCCAAACCCCTTACTGACCTGAACCTCTCATTGCCATTACTTTTTTTTTTTTTACAATTCTCCAAATCACATCCCTGAGGAATAGGAGGCACATACTGTAAATTTCTAGCTTGATTCAAACTGCAAAACCAGCAGTCATTTGATAAAGTGACAGTGATTCCACTTGTTTGCCAAACGCTTAGAATTGATCAATTACCACAGCGAGACTCTCACCGGCAAGTACTTACAGTATAGCAGATAGCAGAGCAAACCTAAAGCCTTCATGAATAAGAAAATCCAATAGGGAGAAGAGAATGAGACAGAATATAGGAAAAAAAAGACACGGAAATAGGGGGGAGATAAAGAGTGGGAGGCAAAGCAGAAAGAGTCAAAGATGATAAGAGAAAGAGAGAAAGAGAGGGAGGGGCAGAGAGATGACAAAGGAGAAAGAGAGAGAGCTTTTAGAGGAAGCTCTGCTGCTCTGTGGCCTCACCGGCCGGCTGATCAGCTGCTTGTGAATGAGAGGATTTTAAGAGATTCTTTCAGTCTGCATTGCACAGCAGGGCGTCATAAAGAGGCCACCCTCCGCCCACAGAGTGCGAGGGGAGATCCGGTGTTTCACTGTACAGTTATCCAGATTTGTTTTTTTTAAAGGAGAGAGAGAAAGGGAAATTGCAGAGCCATCAGGATTGGAGAGACTACAGAGAGAGAGAGAGAGAGAGAGAGAGAGAGAGAGAGAGAGAGAGAGAGAGAGTACAAATAAGAATATTGACATTGTTTAAAATGTAGGTACATGTGCTCATTCTTATAAACACCTTTATTGGCTTAATTCATTTCCTAGCTCAACTTAAAGGGCTGTTTCTCCCAAATTACAAGAAAAAATATGTTTCCGGGGGGGGACTTTGTTGCATGTCGTTCCGCATTTTTCTCCTCTCGATTCCTGTTATCTCTCTACTGTCGACTTAGTAATTAAGGCATAAAATATCCTTTTAAAACATATATTGTTTCTCTTTCTTAGCTTTTGTGGTGTCCGGTCATTCTAATAGGTTTGGTTTAATTTGTTTTTTTTAATTTGGTTGTCCAGATTTCTGCCTCCACAACATTACAATGGAGGTGAGTGGGATTTTGTTTTGAGGTGCTCACAGCATTAAAAAAATCCCATTCAAAATATGCAACAGCAAGTCATTCTTCCGAATACTATTTACCAATTAACCCTAGACAACTGTTTTTTTTTATCAGTACTATTTCCTCAGCCAATAGCTTCTCCAATGAAAACTGATTATTTTTAGAAATATTTTACATCTTTTTTTTTTTTTTAACAACATTCAGTTCCTTTGTATTGGGGTGGAGGCAGAAATTTCAAACATCAGTATCTCAAAACCCTAGGCACAAAAAAACAAATGCATCTGCATGGCTAGGGATCACTAGAGGTGAATGAAAAATCATTTGGATAACTATGAACCCAAAATGAAGTCCAAAAACAGCCCCATAAACCAATGAGGTAGAGCTCTATTTGCTCTTTCTAGCCTTCCTAGAAATTGTGGTCCTCATAGGTATAGAAGTAGACACACACAACACACATTTATTTACAACACTTTTACAGATAAATGTATGAAAATATGTTTTGACAATTCATTGTAAACTGCTTTGAATTCACCAAAATACATAAAAAGTCAAAGGTGTTTCTTTCTGAAGGAACTGTAGGCATTTAAACACTACACAACCAGAAACACTCTATACAATACACATAAACACACACACGCACACACACACACACACACACACACACACGCACACACACACACACACACACACACACACGCACATACACGCACACACACACACACACACACACACACACACACACACACACACACACACAAACAAAGGGGTTGCTTCCTTTCAATCCTCTCAATTCAGAGGATTTCTGCCCACACAACTGCAGATTCAGTGGATTTAGGATTTAAGATTAAGACTCCAAAGATAATTTCATCAACACCAATTAACACATTAAAAGATGACATAACAAAGGTTGAAAAGCTAAATAGACTTTGGTCTCAATGCCAACAAAAATCATTATTATTAAGTGAAAGACCTTGCAATATCAGTGCTGCAACAGGTATTCTGGACAACTAACAATTCAAGGAGATGCTTCTTAAAAAGGCCACGTTACTCTTAAACTCCTACAGTGGTTGGAAAAGTCTTCAGACGATTGGCTTTGAGGCCCCTCCTGGCAAACAAGACATACAGAAAAACACATCTTAAAAGTTTACCAAAGTGCAGAAAAGTGAGTGTGAATTGAGCTCTTGAAGGTGAGAAATACAGCTATTTGAGAATGCACAGTTAAAATATAACCACATGCAGTTTAAACAACAGAATCAACCAGCAGCACTCCACAATTAGAGCTGTCGACGCAGGGGAGAACATTACACTGAATTGATTAATCAGGAGAGGAGGAGCATGCTGTCATTCACACAAAATTATTGTCACTGCAGAAGACATATGTTAAGATTGATGATCCCCTTTGCATCCTGTTTTTGTTGCCGGTAAACTTTTTGTAGCTTTGATTTTCAAATTTTTGTTTGACACAAATAATGCAAATAGCCTAAAACATGTAAAGTTTGCATGCAAATAAGCCTGAACTTTCTTTTTCTCTTTTCTACCTCCTTTATTTCTCCCCTAGTTCCCATCCCGTCCAAGCTGAACGGGTCGTCCCTTTCAATCTTGTCCCTCGGTAAGGAGGGTCTCGGTATGGGAGCCGTGTCCAACCCAGCCGAGGTTTTCTGTTCGGTCCCGGGTCGCCTCTCGCTGCTCAGCTCCACCTCTAAGTACAAGGTGACGGTCGGGGAGGTGCAGCGACGCCTCTCTCCGCCTGAGTGCCTCAACGCCTCTCTGCTGGGTGGAGTCCTGCGCAGGTGAGAGGAACATGGGCAATGAAGAGGGTGTGATATAGTTTTTTAGAGTTGTGTTTTTGAACTCCAAGCCTACACTTAAAGACAAAAATAAGCCTTAAATCAGTAACTCCCAACCTTGTCGGACTTTTGTCAAATCTTTGCTGTTATACTGGCGAATTCTACCTCATTAGGCCTCTAAACATTGTTAAAATGCAACATTGTGAGAAGAGAAAATCTTTTCTTGGTTGAACTGTCACAGATTATAGACATATGCAAGGTATTCAACATTGGTCAGCTATAAAAGGGTCACAAGTATCTGCAAGTGGGTTAACTAGACTTGGAATCCGAGCGCCTGATGTGATTCAGATCCAAAGACTCACTAACCTGCAACAATCGTGATTACAAACTTTACCATAATGATCAAAAAACAACACCATCAAAGAGGGTTTTTGGAAGCCTCCACCAACCTTTACGTTGCATTTTTAATTGGATTGTTTTACTGCACAGAGGTGCTTCTTTATGGCACAAAACAGGAAAGCTGTGCTGTTCTTCTAGGGGAAAAGAAGCTTTCAGGAGGTTTCAGGCTCCGGTAGACTGTGGATGGAGTTCGAGGAAAAAAATATGTATCCATTTTTAGTCAAGTGAAAGAGAAAAAACAAGAAGCATGAACATCACTGCAGGGCAGAGATAGAAGCTACCAAAACATATTGTTTTTTGTTGAATTTTACAAATGTAACAAAAATAATGTAACAAAGACAAATTGAATATGCTACACATTGCACCTTTAAGCATAGGACTCAGACTGCTTCCTTATTGAATTTGTGAGTATACTGTATATTTTAGTTTATACAAAATGCTTTAAACCACATGACAGGGGCTCTTGATGTGAACATGGTGTACTCCATTTTCCTAAAGCTTTTCAGAATAAGAGCACTTTAACTGAAGTAAAGGGCCAGAGCTGAGGACCCAAAATGGGTCATGGGACTAAATCACAAGAGAAGCAATGTGGTTTAATGAACCACCACCTCGGGGCAAGAGAACAACTTTATGATTTGGGTTGCTGGCTGAAATACTTTAAGAGGAGATAATTAAAAGATCTAAAGGGTAGTAAATATTGTAAACCTCCTCAGAGGAGAGATACAGCTACCCCACTGATAATAAATCACTGCCTATCATTGTGAGGTATTTGCACTTCTTTACTCCGCTACAATTATTTGACAGCTGTAATTACTGGTTACTTTGGACATTAAAATTTTACATATGAAATAAATGATCAGTTTATAAAAATACAATGCATTGTTACAGATACACCACCCGACATTATATAAAGTAATTAAAATAAGCTCCACCTCAACCAGCTACAACAGGGAAATGCTACTTCCACATTAATACATGAAACCTTATATTCTATCAATAAAAAATATAACAATATACCACTCACAGAGGCTGTTTTCTACATAACAAGTACTTTTACTTTTGATAATTACATTGATAAGTACATTGTATTATATCTCTGTATAAATAGATATTGAAATGTTCTTAAATTCAGATATTTAAGATTAAAGAACGGGTTGAGAACAGGCAAATGGAAGTTAAGCAACCGCTAAAAACACCGAAAAATACAAGACACTATCAGTGTTGACAGGGAACATACTGTAGGGAGATTTCAGCTTCACATTCACTTACATAAATACACACACACACACAAATGCATACAGCCATAGACACAGGAACACACAAACACGGCACTACAAAACTCATACACACACACACACACACACACGCGCACGCGCGCGCGCGCGCGCGCACACACACACACACACACACACACACACACACACACACACACACACACACACACACACACACACACACACACCACAAGGACCATCTCCTAAAAACTGCTCTCTCTGTCTCCCTGTCCCCCCTCAGGGCGAAGTCAAAGAATGGTGGCCGCTGTCTGAGAGAGCGTCTGGAGAAGATTGGCCTCAACCTGCCCGCCGGGCGACGCAAGGCAGCCAACGTCACTCTCCTAACATCTTTAGTGGAGGGTAGGGACACACACACACACACACACACACACACACACACACATACAGTGACCTGCATACATCCTGACAGATAGAGACACATATTCACATAGAAATATCCACGCATGAGCAGACATGAATAAACAAGTCATAGCATGGGTGGATGCATGCATGGATGGTGTCATTTGAAAAAGCTGCGGCTGCCTCACAAAGCCAAAGAGCAGTGAACTGTTTGAGTAGTGAAAGTGAGAAAAATGTCTGCATTTTTGTCTCTTGACCTGACCTGACCCGAGCGGTTACAGCAGTCTTTTAAATGTGTATCAGGTAAAACCATAAATATGGATTATCATCTGATATGAAATCTAAACTGAAGCACTGACATTTGACTCTTAAATAGACAGAAGTAGAGCTGTTTTTTGTCTAACTAATACAGAAGACTATCCCTTTGTGTACTAGTTGGCTCTGTTTTAATAGACACACTCTCCTCTTCCTCCTCCTCCAGGTGAGGCCGTCCATCTGGCGCGGGACTTTGGTTATGTCTGTGAGACAGAGTTTCCAGCCAAAGCCACAGCTGAGTATCTGTGCAGGCAGAGCGAACCGGACCAGCTCCCAACACGGCGCAGTATGCTGCTCGCCACCAAGTGAGTGCCTCATCCCTCCCGCTGCATATTTTAAAGGAGCACTCCACTGGTTTTACATGTCAAAGTTAATTTGCTGGTCATGGGGAGTACTACTAGGAGTTTTATCAAGTTACATCACTTGAGTAATTTCAGCATGGGCTTGGAGAATAAATAAGAAATGTTTTACAAACCAAAGGGCATGGAGTTTGAAAGATGTGAGTGTTCACCAGACAGGGAGGGTCTAACAAAAAATGCTATTAAGCTGCATTATGGGAAGTGTAGGATCCAGCATTTTTGGAGCTTGAACCACACTGGTGAGTAAAGGTTTAGGAGATTTTGTCTTCTGCTGCTTCGGTCTCTTGTGGGTCGTGCAACTTAAAAGAAGTGCAATCGCTGGAGTGCCTCTTTAAGAGTAATTCAGGACAGTTAGTGCTACCAAATCCATGCCAAATGCTGATAGAATTAATTCTTGTAAAATACCAAGAGAAAGAACTATATTTAAATGCTTTGTTTATATCAAGAACTTTTATGAATTACAAACTTAATCTGTTTTATAAAAATGTGAGAAAGGTTTACATAAACAAACAGCACCCGATTTTAACAAAACACAACTGAAAAAAGGTATAGTGTGCTATTTGTTTTTGTTTACCAACCTACATTTTGGCCACTTTAGCAGGACTCGCTGCCACCGTGGGTTACCCTCAGCACAGATCACAGCCCAGACAGACAATTAACAGGCAATAGTGTTTATTTTTTGACTTCTTACACTTTTCAACACAACTTTATAACTACCAACCACGCTCCTCCCTCAGCCAGGCTACTGGCAGGCGCACAGACCGTTGCTCACAACGTTTTAACAAAGAACCGATTTCTCACAGTCCAGTCCTGTCTCTGTGGTGTTTGGCAGACATCTGTAGGCCCAGCCCGCTACTGGATATAGAGGGAGAGTTTAATTAGTACAACGATCAGCTGAGACAATAAACTCACCTGGCGCTGCTCTCCTGATCCATCCCCCCACCTCTCTCCACTGCTGCTGATTGCAGACCACGCCCACCTCCACAGCCACCTTCACAACACTCTATTTTTTTGTAGTCCCACTTTTAATGTCAAATATTAGATTTCCAAAACCTTGCAAGGCCACAATGTTGTACACAGTATGAACTTAAATAATATTCCAGGTGCAATAGCCAAAAGGCAAAAACTATATCAAGAAACAAGGCACCTGCACACTGAATAAATGCTCCTAAAAGATTAATTCATTCATTCATACAAGATTTATAAAATGACAAACTAATGGCTTGTCTTTGTTCTTCTCAGGGAGATCTGTAAGGAGTTTGTGGACATGATGTCCCAGGACCGCTCTCCTCTGGGCGGCAGTCGACCCAACCCCTGCCTGGAGCCCGGCGTCCAGGGAAGCCTCACCCACTTCAGCCTGCTCACCCACGGCTTCGGTACTCCCGCCATCTGCGCTGCGCTCTCTGCCTTCCAGAGCTACTTGATGGAGGCGATCAAAATGCTGGATAAAGGAGAGGGTGGAGGGAAGAGCCACCACGACAAGGAGATGAAGCACCGCAAATAGAGGGAGGACAGACAAGATGTGTTGATGGATGGATGGATGAAAGAGATGAGAGGCAGAAAGGAAGAGAAAAGAGGGGAAAAGACTAACCGGTGCCCCTCTGCTTCTTTACCTTCGCCTTCAGGATAAAAACTGAGACTTTTACCTCCCAGAAAAACCTCTGCAGTCTATCTCATCAAGGAGGCGGGGGTCATGATGATATCTGTACTGTAATGTGTGTCCACAACCACCTCACTCAACATGACGCATGGACCTCTCTTCTCAGTAGCTGGTTTGTGTCATGATGGCGTCTACAAAACATCTCTTCAGGATGAGTTCCTTCATATGGCTGTATTTATTTCCCCCCTTTTTATTTAGGTAAACATGTCACCTTTATCTGTGTTTTAGAAACCCCTGTCTTTATCAGTCACTCTCTCTCACACACACATACACATTTTTTTGGACTGAACTCATCTGGGAAGTGTCGTAAAGCCATATCCGAGACAACAACCTGCTCTTTGCTCCTCTTGAACTTTGGGAGACTTTTAACTCTACTTGATTGGACAAGCACAGCTTCCATATATAGTTCTTCTTAGTGGGTGGTCATGGGAAATTGAGTTCTCTGGGGTCTCTAACAGCGGGGTAAGGAGGAGTCAAAGGCAGCTAAAGGAGATTTTGTTTCTTTTATTTTGAAGTACTATGTGTTGGTAACTTAAAAACACAAATCATTTTGTACTTTCTGTGTATGTTTATTATTAATGTTATTACTGTTGTTATTATTATTGTATTACGGCATAAATGTAATATATTATTAAAGAATTAAGAACTGATCAGTTTAGTTTCATGACTTTGCTTTTATGTTTTCATCTGGATTATCAGAACAATAAAAAGTAATGGCACCTTCAGGTATCTTTTTAAATGCAACTGCCCATTTCAACTTACTTTAAATCCAATGGTGACAATGGGCTTTTATAGTGCTCTTACTGTAAATGCTTCCTCTTTCCATTTGTCGCAATAATGATATTTTGTATTGATCCCTGTAGGCAAAGTCTATTGTGACTTCAACAGGAAGGTCATAGCGAGGGCTGCAACCAACACTTAATTTCGTTATTGATTGATATGTCGATTTGTTTTGTTAATTGCTTAGTCTATAAAATGTCAGAAAATAGTGTGAAATGTCCATTACACTTTCTAGGAGCCTAATGTCGTGTATTCAGTGTGGTTGTGTTATCAGACCAACAGTCCAAAACCAAAAGATATTCAATTCACAATTATATTAAACAGAAAAAAGCAGCCAAAACCAGTAAATGTTTGGCATTTCATTTTCAGGGATGGCAATGTTGCTCTGTCCAGCACTTTGGTCCAGACTGTAATATCTCAACAACAATAACATGGATTGTTATGAAATGATGAACAGACATTCATGTTTCCTAGAGGATGAATCCTATTGACTTTGGTGATCTTTTGACTTTTCTTCTAGCACCATTAGTAGATCAAAGTTTTTACTTATTTACTTTAATTTCTCAACATCTTCTAGATGGGTTAGGACAGAAATTTGTACAGACATTCATGCTTCCCAGAGGATGTACCCAAATAACTTAGGTGATTCTCTGGCTTTTTCCTTCTAGCGCCACCATGAGCTTGATATTTGTATCTTTAAGTATAATATCCCAACAACTACTGAATGAATTGCCTTAAAGTTTGGTACCAAAATTAATGTGCAACTTTTGATTTGTCCAACACTATGGTTTATGCAGAACTCATGACGTTCCCATCATTCTCAGTTGTACTTTGTGTTTTGTGCCAAATAGCAAATGTTAGCATGCTAATACACCAACCTAAGATGGTGAACCCTAACCCAAACCCTGGTAATTATCAACATATTAGCATGCTGACGTTAGCATTTAGCTGAAAGCTTAAGTACAGCCTCACAGAGCCGTTAGCGTAGCTGTAGACTCTTAGTCTTGTAGCTTGATAGATCACTTCTACTATTAATGTAATACTATAAATGTTACATGTCATACATTTTCTGTGTGCAACCCAAGGGGCCATTCAAAAAAAACCAGGGCCCCTCTATGCATGCAGAGCTCCAGCAGGGGCCTAGGGAGACAGCGGCGTCACAGCTGCAGCCCTGAACACTGTAGTACCTGGGAGAGCGGAGGCAGCGGTGCGACCCCCAGCGCCCAACAAGCCACACACACCCCGGTTCCCCCTCAACCCATCTGTTCCATATTTCTCCCACCAACCACCTCTCACCTCCCTGCACAGTCCTTCACTTTATTTAACCAGGATTAGATACTCAACACAATTACTGCTTTCCAGGGACTGCACACATACACGTTTCGTCTGCTCGTACACTCTCAAACATCACTCATTTTTACCTCCCTATATCTCCCTTTCTCTCCTCCCATCTCATTACCCTCCTGTGTCAATTCCCCCCCCCATCCCTTCATCTCCCACTCTGTAACCTAACTCCCCTCCTCCCCATCCCCCTCACCCCTTTTCCCCCTATTCTCTGCCTCTATCTGACACTCAGCGGGGCCGCTCTCCATCTCTCTCTGTGCCTCCAGGCAAACATATGCTGCTCTTCCCGTCAGATTCCGGTGTGTTTGAGAGAGGAGGAATTGTTTAATGTTTATTAATCACCTGTCTGTGGTGGAGAGAGGAGACGATGATAGAGCCACACACACTCTTGTACACATGGGCTGGCTGTCTCGCTCACACACACAATCAAATCACACACGCACGCACGCACGTGCACGCATGCACATGCACACACACACACACACACACACACACACACACACACACACACACGTTCAGCTGTGATGTTACCAACTTGGCCTGGTTTTTCCATTTACAGCTGTATATAAGTGTGCTCATTTACTGTAACACTCCCTGTATGCAGTCAAAATCCATCTATTTCAGCAGCTACTTGTTTAGCAAATCATTAACATTGATGTGTTTTTTTTCCAAAGATCATCTTTTAAACCTACAGGTCCATTCTTGATCTTTCAAAACCAATTTCATTACCAAATACATTTAAAATAAAGCGTTGAATTCCTGCACACTGTCAGCACATCTACTAAAAACGCTGCCTCTGACTTAAGCATCAAGATCTTGTTGTGGTTTTAAATTATGAATTTGATGCCTGACAAATCTTTTTAATATAACAAAAACATTGCATTTTCAATAATCATAGTGCTGACATTGTGCAGAAATCCAATGCTTTCTTTTGTATTATTTTTATTTTCATATCCAGCAGGTGTGCATCAGACAATATTTAGCAACGTAGACATTTAAGATTTGGTTTATTTTGATAAAATTGCATCCTGATGGTGAGCGACTCCCTACAAAGTTTAAAAATACTTTGTTTACAGCTTGATTACTGACACATACCCTGTTAAATAAAGTAGCATTGGATACAGCTTTCATTAAAAACGCACATTAACTTGGCTAGTTTTGTCTTGTCGTGGGAGCTACTGTAATTGTAGGAGCAATTGATATGTGAGGAAAAAAATTAAAGCTGGTGTAGGCAGTGTTAGTGTTTTTGGCGTCATTGGGCAAACATTCCATAACAACCTTTCAGAATATTGTAATCGTGTGAAATGATCACAATTCAAGTGGTCTGAGAGAAACTAGACTTCAGCACCTCCTCTTGGCTCTGTTTTCAGGCTAGCCCGTCACAGGTCATAGAGGACGTTCCTATTGGCTGTTCTACAAATTAAGATGCACGTGCAAGTTCCTTCAGATGGCGCAAGCCCGATTCAATGGTGGAAAATCCTGCCGGAAATGTTGCTATTCCAGCATTGGCAACAACTGCCTACACTGCAAAGCAACACCAGAAAAAGGAAGACGGACTTATTGAAAAGGGAGTCTGACGAATGTAATAAAATATCGTAATACATGTCAATATCGGCTAAGCGTTTCAGAGATGGAGAGAAAATGTTGCTAATAGTTCAGCCTTCTGTTAACCGTAGCAAAAGGCTCATGGCTACGGTAGGAGAAGGGTGCAAAAAAATGAACACATTCAGTATTTAAAAAATAAAAAATAATAATTAAAAAATATATATATATATATATATATATATATATATATATATATATATATAATGCTGTCAGCATTACCGCGTTAATCGCGATGCGATTAAGGGTCGAGCATAATGCGTTAATTTTTTTAATCGTATTAATCGCATGCCGCCATTTATTAATTTATTTTCACTTCACTTGGCTTTGCGTCGTGCCTAACAGGCTACTATTTTGCCGTACTTCCTCGTAACACATCCTGCTGCTGCAGGAATAGCAACGCGGATTTCGGTGCCTCATTCTGGTGCCACTGATATGCCTGCACTTCTCTCTGATGCTCTGAAACAGACGTTACGGGCAACAGAAACATCGCTGCACATGACGCTAGTTAACACTATACTCGACAGCAGCTACCGTTAGCCTACCGCTAGCTAGTAGCTGGATTAAACACGGTTACAATGCTGACAGCTAACGCTAAACGGTGTAAAGTTTGTCTGTATTTCACTGTAGAGGATTCCGACACCGGGATGTAACATATATATATATATATATATATATATATATATATATATATATATATATATATATATATATATATATATATTATATATATATATATATATATATATATATACACACACTGTATATTCCCTGTAGCTAACCTGGATTTGTCTGCTAGGCAACGAGTGATGTTACAACTCTGTAGTAATTTTTACAGGCCATATTTTGAGATATTTAAATTGACTACATGGATACATTGCTGTTATTAACTTCAAGGTTCCATGTTTAAAAAGTGAGAAAATGTTTTGAACATACAGTAGCTAGCATCTATTCACTCTTGTACTGAAGTACATTTGTAAATCACAGCTTGGGAGCTGTATTTGTGAACTGAATTTCCCATAGAAAGATCAATAAAGTATGCTTTCTTCTGCTTCTTATTGCTTAAAAAGTAATATACAATAATAAATACAAGAGTTCTTAAACACCATTTAAACTAAACATGATTTTTGGACTACTAATACATACAATACTATGAGAAAACTAGTTTTCCTGTTTTTAAGTAACACCATTATGTGGATGCATGTTTTATTACACGTGTACAAGCATGATGAAGTGTACATTACCCACATGCACACTCACTGAGTACAAGTGCAAAAGTACACAGCCAGAAGGCTGTTCTCTTTCTATGTGCAGATGAGTAGACTAGAGAGCAATGAGAAAGCACCACAGGGACAAAGAGCTTGTATCTCAACTGTGTGTCACTTTTTATTGGAACAGAAAGAGCAAGGAGGTCAGCGGTAAAAAAAAAAAAAAAAAGAGGAAAGAAACAAGGGCGTAAGGGTTGGTAGTTAAGCAGTGAGCGGTCACTTGGCGCCGGAGGTGATCTTCTCCAGGTCATGGATGCCCTCCTTGTCAATCAAACGGACAGTAAAGGAGGGAAGGTTCATGATGAAGCGCTTGTTCAGCTGGAGGAGGGAGAATAAGACAAAAAATATTAAGATAAAGGCACAAATAAGCAGAATGGATGTAGAAACAAGTAAAGCAGAAAATGAAAGGAGATGCGGAGGGATTACAAAAGTGCAATACTGACTATTAAGGCTAAAGGCTGAGCCACATGGAAAGTGTTTTTGACGCATGTCACTTGCCCGACTCTCGAAACAAATACAATTTTATTCAATGCATCAATCCACAATGACTCCGAGAGGACAGGACCCCCTGCAAATCTATTTGTTTTCCTCTGGCGTGCTTAGTGAAGCATAATCTCCACAAACACCTGTTAAAAAAAAATATGACACAAATCTCCCTCTGTTTATACTGTATGTTGTGAACTTATTAACGGTATCTGTAACGATTGATCAAGGCTCGCAGTGTGGCTATGAGCTCGCCGGTTTCTCTGTAAAAAGACATTCCTACAGATTCCCATACAAATCTGTGAATCAAATAAAACAATTCTGAATTCTTCCCGGGCAGCCTACGTGAAAACTTTTTTTGTTTAGTACATTTTAGCATGGTGAAGACAGTTTGGCCGGCAGCTGTCGTCTCGGCTCTTTGCAGCCGAACGAAGGTCAGTGTCGATCGAATGGATGCTTGCTTTTAATGTGAATTCCCAGTAATAAGAGTAAATCCATGTGAGCCAAATTAGAGTGAATTGTCTAAGTTCCTGAGAGAACACTGCTGAGCAAAAAAATAAATAATTAAACAAGATGCTTATTATTCTTATTCATAATTGTAAAAAACAAAATGAGTAAAACTTCTTGAACTCACTTCCTCAACACACTTCTTCAGTAGATCCACTGCCTCATCTCGGGTCAGATCTAGAACAAAAACAAAAAAAAAAACAGAAGAAAATGAGAATGCTGAAATGGGAGAAAATAGGAATGATGAAGACATAAATTAGATTAAAACGAGGAAAGACTGCTTAACACAGAAATTAAGTGGATGTTGCAGTGTGGTATTGGGGAGAAAAGGGAGAGCATGCCATGTGAGGAAGAATAACAAGACAAGTTAATTAATTGCTAAAAACATTTGATGCCAGTTTGTCAGATTTATCAGGGATATTTGTACTACAAACCGCCATGGGATTAACATACATTGTTGTCTTGTTCCTACACAAGTCATTTGCCATTAGGTGAAATCATTTAATTTAACAAGCCCCCTTACAGTGACATGAGCCTGTACTGTGACAAAAGTGTGAATCAACTCTAGAACCCTTTGAACGCTCTACAGACTTGCATCATATTCTTTATTTCTCTCTCGTCTATTCAGTCTCGCAGGAACAATAAACAGAAAAACAAACATGCATGAGGCATTTCTCTGCACTGACCTGGTCTGTAGTGCCGGTCAAGAATGGAGAGAGTGAGGTAGGCTCCGTAGCCGTGGGCAGCGAAGGGGGCTTTGGCCAGGGACGACAGGTAGTCCATGTAGTAGAGACCGGGCCCGTCTGTTTCATCGTAGCCCGCCAGCAACAGGTTCACATGATATGGAGTCTGAAGAGAGGAGGAATATTATTCAGATATTATTCAGAGGTTTTCTTTGTGAAATTAACATCACGTGTAAGGATCACAGAAAGCACAACAGCTGGCAACTGGCTGGATTTGTAAACATGAGAATACTGTGCGTAGTTTACGCCCTTTTTGCAAGATTTCTTGAAATTACCATCAGCATATGTATTATATCACTGTCTGTATCTTATCTCACTTAATTGTGCTTCTAAATAGTGTTGTCAACCAGGTCACTGGAGCAAGACATCTTACCGCTTGAAAAGTGCAACTTTTCTTTCTCAACCAATTGCAATTATTATTTAATTAATGACTTTTCAGCTTGGCAGAGACATGGAGTGACGCATACATTAACGCAGCATAAACAGCAGAGACAGAGAGACAGACAGAGAGAGAGAGAGAGAACGGGGAGGGGTAGCTGGAGTGTGGAGGGCGATGAGAGGTGAAAGGGCGACAGGACAGAGGAGGTGAGTGTGTTTTGTGTGTGAGGAGAGGGAATCAGAGTGTCACTGGCAGGCAGTGCGACATCTGCTGGGAGTCAGCACCCCTATTGCTCCCTCCATCGCTCCCTACCTCCCTCTTCATTCCTTCTTTACATCCCTCCCGCCTCCCCTCTCCGCCGCCTTCACCCTGTGCCCTGGAGTAGCGCCAGGGCTCATTAAAAACTTCTAAAGTCGTTTCTCTTGCCCCTTCCTCCCCCCTTTCTTCTCTTTTTAAATTACATCTTTCACGCTTCCAGCCTCTTCTCCCTTCTCTTCCTCCGAAACACTAATTTTCTCTCTTCGTTGTTGCAAGCTACTGTTCCTCATTTTAAAAATCCCTTTTAAAGCGAGACAATTTTTGGTGATTTCAAAACAAGTTTTGGCCTAAATTCTTGACGGAGGTAGAAGCAGTGCAGTGTTTTGGGTTCAACTGCAACAAGAAAAATATAACATTGCATTATCGGTCGTGCAGTGAAGCAAATATGAATCATACGACGCCAGTTGTGATCTGCACATCGGCCCTCTCATTTCAATTTATCTCTGAGCCAACCTGCTTATGTGACTCGTGTGTTGCCACAAGGGCAATGATGATCATTATGCTCCCTGTGGAACACACACACACACACACACACACACACACACACACACACACACACACACACACACACACACACACACACACACACACACACACGAAAGAGTGTTTGTGAGAATGCACAAAACAGGCGTGAATCTTAGGATGAATATCTTAGAGGGTGTGTGTGTGTTTTAACTCCTCCGTGAGCCTGCAAACGCCCCAGTGGCGTCACCCCCACCCACCAGACACCTGTCTCGCTGGTTACAATAATATGGTCTTGGCATCAAAATAACCTTCCCTTCCCATGTCACCTCGGAGGGAACCAGGCACCTTGTTAGCCCAGCCACCTGAACTCACACCCACGTTCACATGCAAACAATACACATCATATGTTTTATCCCCCCCACTGCAACTCTTGCTCTCAGCCAAACAGGGCCACCGTTTCCACGAAACAAAAGCTTCACCTGTGCGTTTCTACCATCGCTTTTAGCAGACACAAACCCGCTGCACCTGGTTTTGAAGGAATAGTTTGACATTCTCAAAAGATACATTAATATTGCATTCTTGTTGCTGTAGTGTAATTAGTGAGCTTTAAAAAGGTGCTAGTAGGTGGGTTTTGTTACCACTGGACAGAGCCAAGCTAGCCGCCCCCCCCTTCCCATTCTTTGTGCTAAGCTAAGCGGGTTCAGGCAGAGCTTCATATATACAGTAGTGTACAGACATAAGTTGAGTTGTATCGATCCTCTCATTTAACTCTTAGCAAGAAAACAAATAAGTGCCAAAATGTGGCTCTATTCCTTTAAGACATCTGCAGTGTAGGATTCAGAGCCAAAACAGCTTTAGTTGTGACACAAATTAAGGTCAGGCCTCTAAAAATCATCACAAACTCATCCCCAACTCTACTCTTCCACGTTCCAGCACTCCCTCCCTTCTTTCCTTCCTCCCACCCCCCTATTTTTGCACCCTGCCCCAGGGCATGTTCTCTTTATTGGCATTTCTCCTCAATCTGCTGTATTAATTGTTCATCTGTGCAGGAGCAGGGGAGCCGTGTGCAATATGGCGCCAGTAATTATTTGTACCCATTGTGTGCCTGTACTACAAAATATTTTACAAACCCATATGGGGCCAGCTGTAGATCACCACCGCACAGAGGCTAACTGTTGCTGTGGCCTTAAAGACAAAATCTAAAAACAACCTGCTCAAACTTTACAGATTGACAAAAATGTTACTTCTTCAGCATACTGCATCCACATATATACAAAAACTAATGACTGCAAGGCATTAAGGCTTCTACATAATCTCCCTGAAAAAAAAAAATAATAATAATCAAATGTGATATTTATAAACCATCTGCCTCCCCTGAGTTTTGCTGTATCTATTTAACCTCATGTCTCAGCCTTCAACACCTGTCAATTCAATATCAATTCAATCTGGATTTATCTTCAGTAGGCAATTCTTATAATATATTACAGTACATTAGACAGGAAGCTAAAACAGAGGCAGAGCAGAGTTTCTATGCCCCTAAAACTTTGCAGTTGTTGTTTTGCTCGGTTGTGAATTTCATGTGTATCATTACTGATATGCATGCAGCAGAGTTGAGGCCTCAGGTGATTATGCTTACCGCTTTTTCTTTGTCTCCTCTCTAAAGCTTGAGTGAATGCAGGACTCCAGAGGTTAGCGGAGTTGTTTTTCTGGACGGCAGGCTGGTAAGCACACAGTCGTATGTGAACAGGGTTTCTCTTACTCTGCGCCGACATGCTCTGCTGACTTTAGCTAACTACACCTCCCGGAGGTCTGCAGTCACTGGGGTATGACATCTTTCAGACTAAAGGACTCATCTCATTTATCCTGCAGGAATAAGGCCATCAGAATTAACAATATACCACCGATTAATTTATCAGCCAGTGGTTTTTAACCTAAGGGTCTGGATGTGCCAGTGGCAATTTTTTGGCGGGGGGGGGGTTCAGAAGATGATTCAAGGATGGTAGGGGAAAAAATTTATATACAAAAGCAGATCATTATCTTTCCTTTCTGTCTGGGCCAAACTTTAATCTGCAATGATTTATGCAGCCAGTTCCCCAGACAAGAATTGAGCGTAGTAGTCTTGGACTACAGGCGTAGTTTTCATCTACCTACATCTACAATAAATTTAATTTTAGCCAACAAATGGGCGTAATCTATGCTGTACATGATGCATGTTGTTGGAAATGTTTCGTTTTTAAAAGTTGTGGATCTTAACAATTTCACAATTGTTATCTTTATTCATTTTGTGGAATTTAGTTTTTATTATAATTTTCCTTAAAGTGACAGCTGATAGATGTAGAAAGTTCAGTAAAATACATTTTTGTTCTTAACATTTCGTAGAATGATGATTATTTTGCAAGTCGTGTAGAGCTGAAATGATTAGAAAATTCGATTGACAGAAAATGAATTTCAAACAATTGCGATTTATTAAGTTATTAATCGTTTTAGACATTTTTTAAAGCCAATTTGCAAAAAAAAAAAAAAAAAAACATTAGTTCTTTGATACAGTTAATTGGATATCTCTAGGGTTTGGGGTTGTTGGTTGAACAAATAAGAACTTTAAAGAATTTACATTGGGTTCTGTGAAATTCTGATGGCCATTATGTTTTTTACTATTTTTTTGCCACTCTGAAGACCAAACGATTAATCTATTCATGTAAAATATAACGTAGATTGATCGAGGATGAAAATAAAGAACCATTAATTAAAGTTGTGATAATTGCACTAAATGGTTTAAGATACTCACACTTCAGATACTTCTTCAAACAGATCCAAATAGGACACAAAAACACATCAGATTCGATGCCCTGCATTTTTGTTAAAGACTGTTTCCCTGTTTTACATTCAGATGGACAACATACATTACATATTCTATGTACTCAAGATGCTCTTGGGGGGAAACACCATTAAAAAAAAAACTTGTTTATACAAAAATAATTTGCAAATGTCCATGTACTCTGGAGGTTGATGAATGTGAGAAGAGCATAGCTGGAGGAAGGTGTGGGATGCAGAGGAGAAACTGCTATTGCTTCAGTTTCTGAGCACTCCTGAGAACGCAGCATTAGTAAATCCTGCACTCATAAAACCAAATTCATAACCGTGAGGCACAAAAATAACGATAACGATACACTCGCAGCAAGACATGAATATAAATGTTATCCTTCACAACATGTACAACCTTGACAGAATAAAAACCATCCTGAACCTATAGGTCCCTCCTGTGTGCATGCATATTGTATCTGTGTGTATGTTGACTCCTATTCATTCTCACACTCCAGTCTGTGGAGTGTTGTCTACTGGGCCTGGTTGTTTTCCCCGGGGACCCCCACACCTCCTCCTCCTGCGCTACCCCTATCCCCTGTTCAATGTGTCCCACATTCCCTTCTCTGTCACACTAATTGTTTTTTGTAATTATTTTCACCCTTCTGCTATTGTGACAGGCAACAGCAGCACTACTCTTAACAAATTAGTGCAAGAGATACAATGCATGGATGCAAGAAGCAGAGCTGACCTGCCTGAGCAGAGTGCGTTACATCCAAAACCACATATGCCACGGTGCACACAAACACTAACATGAACTATGTACCAGAAGGTAAAACTAATGATATAAACCAGCAACTATTTTGATAGTGGATTTCTAAGCAAATGGGAGTATTTGTTGCTTTTCCAGTCCTATGTGACAAATTGAATATCTTTGAACGTCATCTTGGGTTGTGAATTATGATAGCCCCTTTTCATCATTTTATGAACCAAACAATTGATAAATGGAAAAAAAAATATTGTCAAATTGATTGTTAATGGAAAATTCTGTAGATGCTCAGATTTGGGGATGGCAAGGGCAAAAAGTCTGCAAGACGTGTGTTACTAGGGCTGGGTATCAAACCTTGTTACTGTTTAAAAATAGATTATTGAAAAGTGCAAGATTTTAAAAGTTGGTTAGATTCTTAGATGTGTTTACTTATTGACTTGTTTGGCATATTTTGTTCAAGTTAAAAGTTTGTTGGGGGGGGGGGGGGGGGGGCCTCTAAACATCAAGGGTTTTGTGTGTTGCTTATAAAGACAGTGAAGCCCTTTGAGGCACTTTGAGGAGTTTAGGCAATACAGTAAATAAAATTGACTTGACTTTGTTAAAAGAAAAAGAAAAACATTGATCCCTAAACTAAGTCACCAAACTGATACGTAATGATTGGTACATAATGCACCTATTAACATTAAAGTGTCGAGTAAGTACAGTCTTCCTGTAACAGATAAAATACCTATTCAGTGAGTAAGCATCCATGCTTTTTTTTTTTAATATGTAGTATAAATGCACTTAAATCTAGTTCTTGATGTGTGCCTTCCACTGCACTGCCTGGTATAAGAGTGTATTTTGCTTCTGCAGGGCTCTCAGGTCTCCGCAAGGCCTTAAGGACACAATTATTTCAAAAGCACAGCACTTTTCAAGACCTGTTCAGCATAAATAAAACAAGCCAACACACAAACATGCAGACAGATAAATTAGCTGGTTAACTTGCCAGGTTTGAAAGCAAAGCTTGTGTAAGTACTGAGGAAAGATTCTGAACCTTCACATGTTTTTGTTGACAGTTTTGTTTGGTCACATTTTGGTATTGAAGTGTTGAAGGTCAAAACCATGGTATTTTGGTAATATACGCAGAGCAACTGCACAGTTGAGGTGGGAGATGGTGCTGCAGGCTCAGGTGTTGTCATGAAGTCTCTAAGGGAAAAACCTCCGCCACCGCTCACAACAAGCTGACAAATGTACTTCACTGTCAAAATGCATCTACTGGTTCAGCTTCGATGTCTCAAGCTGATAATGACACAAACAGAGTAATTGCAAGTGAGACTGAATTCCCACTTGAACTTCGTAGTAGCACTACGTCACAGCAGTGTCACGTCTTCCAAGACGAGCAAGGGTAGCAAGCAATTGGTTCCTCTATTGTGTTCGGGTGTTTTTAATTTCCTGTTTTAGCCAAAAAATTAATAATTTCAAGCAGAAATTAAAACACATTTTTGATATGGATGAGTAAACCTAGCCCATATGGTTACCATCCCTGCCATTTGAAGTGAGTATTACTTTAACTTATGGGAATTAATTTGTGATTCTATCATTCGTTCCCTACGGCTAAATGAGATTGCAAATGCTAACAGAGGAATGTAATTAAGTTAAAATAGAAATTAAAATATTTATAGATCTGTTCACTCATTACTCCACAATGAATATGCTTAATTCAGAGGGTGACCACTGGTACAGGGGATTCATTAGCTACTGTTTTGTTAACTGGGGAAATATACAAAGATACAGGTGTTCTTTGCAGTAGGTTTAAAAAGCTGTGTTTATGCACACAGGTAAAAAGGAAGAAAAAGTGCATTAGAAGCATAAAAAAATTGAGCAGGTCAGAGAATACATGGCATCACAAAATGCAGCATATGGTGCAAGTTGAATTTATATTTGTGGTGACACCACAAGGTCATTCAGGTTGTTTTCTGTGAATACAAATGTGTAAGTGGTCTTACTTTCAAAGACAATTTTCAAATTTTACACATCATATCTGACATTATAGTAAAAGAAATTGCATACGATGACAGTAAAACCGCATGTCACATTACTTTGCTGGTTGCCTTTAGTTTGTTTTGGCAAAGTAGCTGTATAAAAGTTAACTTCAATTAAATATGGCTACGTTTACATGTTTAATCATAAGTGATCTTTCCCTCTTACCTTGCACGGCAGCGGGATCAAATATCAAACGAAAATCCACCCAGTCAGGCTTGATGTAATGTGTTTGTGTCTGAACGACAGGCTAACCGAACCAATCAGCGTCTGGTGAGGAGCTACTGCCAGTTACGAGAGTGGTTTAGGTGTGTGGCGGCCGCGACTGTTTGTTAAAAACAACAATTGTGTATGTGATAGACAGATGGTTCATCCGATCACCTGCCAGGTATTTTTTTAAAGGTTAGTTTCCCTCTATCTTGAGACCCCTTTTTTGGCTAGTGGGAATTCTGAGCAACTGGTTATTTATATGTTCTGCTAAAAAGTGTGTTAAGTCGTGGAGATTCTCTTGTTAAATAAATATGTGCATATCTACTGACTGTAAACAAAGAGCTGATTTTCTCAATCAGAAACACAATGCTATAATTATATCTGCTGTGAGGGCCCAAAGTGGACCAAACTTTATAAAGTTGACCCACAAAAAGACATAATCTCTTTATGAGATATATATATATATATATATATCATCCAACACTTCAGTAAAACAGACAACATCTTCACAGGGCAGGAGAACACAATTCTCACAACATAAATGATACTACCACTGCTTTATGGGAAATGATGGCTGTTTAACAGGCTGAGACTAAAAGACAATCACATTAGGTTGAGACCAGTGCACACAGGAACAAATTATTTCAAACAACCATGCCAAACTAACACAAATACAAAACTGGAATTTCTCATAGATGTGTCAAGTAATGCAAGCTAAAATAAAATACATACCATAAAACAAAAAGCTTAATATGGATCATATCAGTGTAGATTACGAACCTCACATAAACCAAGACAGCTAAATCTCAACAATTTGTGTTAACATGAACAACTAACTGCAAGCTGGATGCTAGGGTCTAGAGACAGGGCACTGATCTGAGTTGTCTACTCATAGTTTGAGCGGTTATGTTCCAACTCTATATAATTGTATCACAAGCAGCTATGGTGTGTCAACTATGAAGTTGTCACTGTATGCACACTCTAGGATATTTCTCTTAATAAATCTACAAAGACAGCTTAGAGCTCAAATGATTTAACAGGCAACTGAATGTTGATAAGTATGACATTTAAATTCTGTTGTAGGATGTGTTGATTGTGTTGTAAAAAGATTAGTATTTTGTGTGTATCATGATAGTTACCCTGCTTCGAAGGTAGTCTGCAAGATTCTTTCGTGTGAAGTTTGCTGCTGCTGATGGACTGAGTTCATAACCTAAAAAAATAAGGAGGCATCAGACACAAACTTTTAGGTAGGGCTGGGTAACGAACTTCAATACTTTTAGGCACCGACCGAACTGCCTTCATATTATCGAGGATTGGAAAATGCCCCGTCATTCAATACCTAAGGAGTAAATCACATCAGCGTCAGTAAGCCAATAAGCATGGAGCATGCTTGTACCAGGATCTAATAATGCTTGTGATTGGCTGTCTATCATTACAAAATAGATTTTATAAAATTGGTATAGAAAAAAGTATCGTTCAGGAACTCAGCATTGAAGGTTTTTGAGCGATGCCCAGCCGTAGTTTTAGGTGAGTGCTTCTTCAGAAAATACAGTTTGCCTTCCAATATAACATTATTGTCAATGAGTAGACATTTTGTAGTTAAACTGGGAACATCTGTGGAGAAGGAAGGAGTTTTACCAATCAATCATCATCTTAAAAAGGTCCTTACCGTTCCTCATTTTGTAGAGCTGAACATTCTTCTGGATGTACTCTGCAAACTGTGCTGTGTCTCCCGCTTCTCCAACACACAGCAGCAAAATCTTCTCACTTAGTTTGAACATCTTGTCATAGTCTAAAAAGCAAAGAACAGAATTTCTTGAATTGAATTACAGAATAAACCTCTTGAGATGCACCATCTCATTTCAAGGGGGTCCTCAGCAGGGTTCAAAATTAACTTTTTCGTCCACCAGCCAAATGGCTAGTGAATGTTCAAATTTTACCAGCCACTCAAAGGATTACCATTGTTTTTTTGGCTGGTGAGTGAAGCAAATCTACCAGCCAATTGCATATTTTACCAGCATTTGGCTGGTAAATGGTGCTAATTTTGAACCCTGGTCCTCAGGCAAAACATGAAAGTTAAGAAACATTTAAACATAACTAATAATTGTAATGAATTAAACAATCCAACAACACATAGTAGCATCAACAAGAACATACACATAAGGGCTCTCCCTCCATCCAAAAACCCCACCTACTACATCTGCTACAAGTAATCTATGTAAAAATACTGAGTCTACTAACATTAGACTAAAAATGAAGGTGCCAGAGTGAGCAGCGTCACGGTAACGGTAACGTTAGTCACTTTCACTTTCGTTGTTAAAAGCCTGCTTGGGCAGCTTTTGCTAACTTTAGTTCGATTTTATAAAACGTAAACTCAATTTAACTCAGTGCAGTACATGTATATGGTTACATAAACATGTATGTCGGTTAGACTTATCAAAACAAATAATCTAAACTGCAAAAACAGAATGGGAAAGATTTATTCGCGATTTAAACTTTTCGTAACGTTAGCTAACATACGTTTAGCATTGTCAGCTAAAGTTACATTCAGAATATGTGGCCACATTGTGATAATAGGGGAAGTTACAGATTACACATCAATATACCGTACGATTAAAAGGCTTCAAGGATTACTTATCAGTAGCACAAGTTGGTTTAGTGTGAACAAGGGGAAAACCGTTAGCAGGTTTAGCTAGCTAAATCAACTGGCTGAATGGCTAACGCTAAGCTAAAGCGTTGTCATACCGTGTTTCATCTGAATAATGCTGCTGGCTGCAACATTATCGGCGGCGACGAGGACAAAATCAGGTCCCTGTATCCCGATTAAATATTCCATTCTGTATAACAGGTATGAGCTGAAATATGCCTACAACACTGAGATAGCAGACGTCTCTTAGCCTCGCCTGTACAGATTACACAGCAAAAGTTTAAGATAGGTGGCGCAGACTGTTGTCGTCACCGGAAAACAGTTTTCGTCCTTTCCACGCGACTCGGGCAGGCATGCCACAGCAGATATATTTATTTATTATTAGAAAAGAACTACAAGGATAGGAAGTGGTATCCTAGACAAATTAATATGATTGAGAATATATGAGTTTAGATATGTATTTATTATTTTTTGTCAGTATTATTATTATTTTTTTTTTTTCTTCACACTCCATACCAGTTGGTGGCGGTAATGCCCAAATCGATTGCTAACCGCCAATAAGCCTCAAAGAAGAAGAAGACTTCGCCGGGCGGGCAATTTGAGCGGATTGCTGTTGTGTTACTCGTGTGGCGATACAACTCTATCGATTGTAAAGTAAATCCAACGATAATCGGTTATTTCACCAGGAAAGGAGTCAGTATGAACGAAGGGACGCTTCAAAACATAATGGCGGAACCTAATAACCCTAACGGCTGGCAGAGAAGACGGTCACCGCGGTTGAGTTCTCCTCAGGCTAACGTTAAAACTGGCAACAACATGGCGCTGGCCTCCGTCGCTGTTAAACGTTCCATCACGGTGAGAAAAATAGCACCCAGAAAAACAGTTGCACCGTCGGAGCACAACAAGGAGAACACACTGAGACGGTCGGGGTCGGAAAGCAGCCAAAAGAAGAAGCCGAATGTATCCACCCTTGATCCTGTCCCAGACCGTAGGAGCTCCTCCACGGCCAAGAAAAAGCAGAAGGCCGCTATTCTCTCACCGATCCTCCCCTCCTCACCGCCGCCCCCTCCTCATCCCCAACAGCCGGCAGTGGATCCAGAGGACGCGGTCTGGTCCCAGAAAGTACGCCGCTCCTACAGCAGGCTCAGTGAGAAGTCCTTCAACAGCCCCGACTCCCGGGAGACCATGTTCGGCTTTGAGAAGCTGACCCCCGAGGTGGTCCGGAGAGTCGAGCGACCCAAGACAGGTCTGGAGGTTTCTGGACCCTTGTCTGGTTTGAACTCATTCACGTCTTTGCTTGAGGCGGATGATTGTGGTTCAACTTTCGCCAAACCGGACCAAAACATCCCTGGAGTGGCCTTGGTGAAGGAGAAGAGGAGGAAGAGGAAGAAGGTCCAGCAGATAGGCACCACAGAGCTGGACGCACTGGCTGCCCAGATGAACGCAGAGTTTGAGGAGGCAGAGGACTTTGAGTTGATCGTGGAGTAACGTTAAATAATGTGACTGACAGACTGAAGAAATCTATTGCAGCATGTTTTGTCTCTGACATGCTGGGAAAACACTGACTCTGGGAGGACAACACTCCTCTGTGTGCCTCATACTCAAAAGATTAACTTTTTTTGTATATTTCCTGCTCTATTGTAAATTCAGAATTTCTTTTGGAGTTTCATATGTTCGGTTGTTCCTAATGTGTTGTTTAAGTCATCATGTGGTCAAGATGACCAGTAGACAAGTAAAACCTAAAGCATGTTCGTTGTGCATGGTTGTATTGGTTATTATTGAAAACATACAGCTTTTTTTGGAAGAGAAAAAAAACAGCATTTTGTAAGTTTGTTTTTAAATAGGCTTTGACTGTTTTAATTTAATTTGTATTCCCAAACTGGTTGTGCACATGATACATAGACAGACAGTTTAATATGGATTGTAATCACACGTGGAAGCTGTAGATTGTAAACTTTGAGACATTTTTTGCAGGGTAGGATCTGAGAGATAGAAAGGGACAATTTTCTATCAGGAGAAAAACTGAATAGACTGAATTGGGATTTTGTATTTCTTCATAATATTTGAATCACTGAAAAACAACAAATGTGGGCAGCAGTTAAGAGGTCTGTAACCAGGATACTACCCTTTAATGATGTTCTACATCCACATATAAGTGGTATACAAGGTCAGAATAAGACTGTAGACAGCACCAATGATGTTCTTAGACTGTACACTTTATGCTCTCTTTTCTTAAACATAAAAGCAAATCCATTTTAATTTTTGCTAATGCTTCCCTGTAAATGTAAATAAATATTCAACCAAATCTCCAGAATTGACTAAGTACTTGTTGGTTCTTCTTAGTCATATTGTCTTTTTCACATAAATCCTTTATTCTGCCAAACAATTTTGAGATTTTGTCGTATTTTCAGTGATAGTTTTAGTAACATCAATAATAAAACCACAAAACAAATTTGCAGTATTTACAATTTCACACAGCCTTTGCATAAAAAAGGGGCCCAAAACAGTCAATTATCAATCTGGCCTCAATAACTTCTTGTGTTTGTAATATTCAAGCAAAATCTCAAGTAATGTCCAAGCTTAAAGCGTGACACACCAGTTAAGAGACAATGTCATTAAAAATCTGCTTATATAATCAGCTGAAAGCAATAAAATGTTACTGTGACGGCTGAGATTTTGGGGGAGGATGATGGCACTTGTTACTGATAATGTTAACCTGCAAAGGGCCTTAATAAGCTAACAAAGCATGCTGACTAGCAACACATTCTTAAGCACGGCATTTGTCTCAAGTGATTATGATGACTGAGTGAGTGAGTGAGTGAGTGGATGATCTGTCTGGATTTAATGAGGTGGACAGGTAAAACGTTTTCCTCTAGAGTCTCTTAAAGGTATAAGTGGATGTGTTGCATAATTTGCACTAAGGAGTGGAAGGGGGTGTTATCAACTGTCATGTCTGCCTCTGACTGTGCAGCATTCTCTCCTTATATTAGATACACTGAATGGAGTATTGTGGGTCCAAGTTTGGTAGTTTCATTTTTTGTTTCTATAACAAAGTCATCACAGGTTTTCAACATTACAGAACAAAATGTATGATTTCTAGTTGGTTTCTTAAGATGTTATAGTGTAAACCAAACAGTAATGATCTCACCCATTTTCCCATTCCTCTATGAAATCATGTATTATTAAGGGATAGGAGCAACTATAGGGCTGGGTATTGAACCTCAACATTTTAGAGAGGGTTCTGAGCAAAATGTGTCTGTAGCACTACTACTTTTGGTTTTATCAAAAACTGCCACAAGTACCAAATGCTCAGATTTGTACTCTTTTTACCACTATTTAGACTAATTTACCTGGGAAAAGTTCTTGTTTGGTTTCTTTAGGTTTTGTAGAAAAACATTGAAAGATGTTGATATTCCACAAAGTAAGAGATGAAAAGAAGTATGTAAAGTAATACAACTCTGCAGTAGTACTGAAAATGTTAAGCCCTTGTAGCAACATAATTGCTCTTTTATTTACCATCACTTGATTAGATTATGGGGTTTATTCTCTTGATACCATTAAAAGATTCACAGCTGTCTTGTAGCAAGATTTGGGAGCCACTTGGTTTATGCTGGTGTTGAAGTTTACTTCCCAGATGCTCTTTATTTAAGTTATTGGCACAAGCCTTTATAATAATTGTTGTTTTTCATAGTGCCCAATTAAAATACAGACAGAACTGCCAGCTGTCACAACTATATAGGTGGAATAAATAAACCCTGAAGATCTTTATTTAAATTTAAAGAAATGATCCACAGTAGTTGCAGAGGATGCTGACAAGTATATCTTCACCTGTTATACCAACTTAGGGAAGAAAAAAAACATCTCTGAATAAACTATGCAGTTGGTTATTTACATCTGCTGAGAGCACATACACATGCTGATAGTATTTGTGAGTGTGAGGAAGAGAGACACAGAGGAATAATGAGTGTGTAGCAGCGAGCGAGTAAATCCACAATTTGCTCACACATTTTAGGGTGTGCAAAGCGTGCTCTGTTTTCTTCCTCAGGTGCCATTTCATGTTCTTCATTTGGAATTTCAGCTCCCTGGGAGATGAGACATGTTTTAACTTTTTTTTTTTTTTTTGCAGAGCACAACACATGGTGGCTTGCCTTTTTGTATATTTTTAACAAGTTATTCATGTCTGCTTGTCACTACGACTTGAAGTTACAAACAGTGAAGTGAGAGTGTTTTGAGCTGCCACTGCCAGAAACAGTTATTGATTTACAATGCTGCTGCTTCTGCTTGTGCTGGCTTTTGCTTTTGGGTCTGTTCATGCTGATTTTTGGGAGGTTGGATATTTTACACTCATATTCATGTGTTTTTTTTACCCTCTCTCCTCTTGCTTATTCCACTCCCCCCTCCCTCCCCACATTTCACTCACGGCAGTTGTCGCTGGTTCAGCTTGACTGCTTCGTTAGGGCTCATCATTTGCATTCAGATTAATTATCTAATTACCGACAAATGTCCGGCGGCCACCCCACACTCCGGCTCGTCAGCTCTCAGCCTGTAATTATTTTAATCATTTACTTTCATCTGGAGCGTTCTTGCCATTCTCCTGTGTTTAGAGGCCATTCTTAATTACCCTGCCAAGACACTCTTTTCATGAGAGGGAGGGAGGGAGGAGAGGGGTTGGTTTGAGGGAGAAGGGAGCAATTGGATGAGGGAACGTGTGTGTGTGTGTGTGTGTGTGTGTGTGTGTGTGTGTGTGTGTGTGTGTGTGTGCGTGTGCGTGTGCGTGTGTGTGTGTGTGTGTGTGTGTGTGTGTGTGTGTGTGTGTGTAAGAGAGAGAAAGACCAATGGGGACATGATCCAGAGGCTTTGACAGCACAGAGGAAGCTCCCTGCTCTGCTGGATGCTCTTTCCTCTCTCTTCTTTTTTCTCTCTCTTTCTCACTCTCTGCATATATACACCACAACCAAACACCCCCCCACCCAACCAACCAACTTCCTCATCTCTCCTCTCACCCTCCCCTCACCCCCCCCCCCACGCCCCACTTCCCCCCGTTATACTTCCTCCCTTTTTCCCTTTATCGCAAGCACACACAGGAATCGCCCGTGGGCTTCAGTGCTCTGACTGCTAATACACTGACACACACACACACACGCATGCAGAGAAACAGGCAGACAAGAGAGAGTCATGCGCTCTGTTTGTGGCGCTCATCAGGATGCACCCATCTTTCCACATACATCTTGTCTGTTTCTGTCTCTGTCTCCCACCATCCCTCCATCCATCCGACCTGCATGGCTGCACACTGCTACATGTCTATCTGCTGCCTGTCTGTCCCTCTCCATCTCTATTTCCTCTTCTTTCTTATCCCGGTATTTGGACAGGCCTTGCGTCAGGCCTGCTGCTCCCTGTCCTCGATGAGGGACAACGGGTCATCTCTTTCTCCCCCCTGTGACCGCTCCATAATGATGCTCTCACTCATCCCCTAAGCCACTCACCCTCCTCTCTCTCTCTCTCTCTCCCTGACTGCTCTTGTTAAGAAAAGCCAGAGTGAGGGAGAATGAGAGAGAAAGATACAAGCTCTGTAATTGGGCTCTTGAATATTTAAGTAACTGGGGATGAAAGTTTAATGAAAAGATGATTATCTACCAGTTTATCACACCACTGTTTCATATTTCATTTTCATATCCTCGTTCCGAGCTGCATTTTCCGTTTTGGCAGCTGTGGATACAGAGTCTGTGATCCAGTGTGTGTTGGGAAAATACTGAGCAAAAAGAAGGAGAAGCTGTTAAGGTGATGATACATTGGAGACACTTTAAAGAAATGTAGATGGGACACTTAGGTCCAAGAGTGTTCTTCATTTCTCATGTTTTATGGGATTTCATCACATTGACCATCAGTTATTTCTGCTAAAAGCAATGTCGCTCATTTATCCCATGGTTTAAGTTTTGAGCCAATGTGTGATGGAAAATACTAAGCAAAAAGAGGAAAAGTGGTGGCTACGGCCGTGTCCATTTTGCATTATGTTCACATGATTTTTTTCTTTTTGTGGTATAAATCTCATTTTTTGTTGCCTTCTTTGCATACAAAAACATACAGAAGTAACATTTCTCTGTAGGGATAGACCGATTATCGGTCCTGGCCAATTATCAGCCCTTTTTTTGCCGTTTGCAGATTATCTGTCTGCATTTTATTTGCTTGATAACCGATAAAGTTAAGTAATTAAAAGTGCGCTACTTTGGCAGTGAGTCTGACTTAATGTTCTGCCCACAACACTATCTGACTATCTTTTACTGTGTATTATGTTGAAAGTTTCTAATTTTTAAATAATTGCTTAAAGCATTTAAACAAAGTTTTGTGTTCTAAAATATTAATTTTGACTTGAAGATTTTCCTTTTCACTGTATATGCATATCGGTTCCAAATATCAGTTATCGGTTTCATTAACTACTAAAAATCGTTATCGGCCTTGAAAAAACAGTATCGGTAGATCCCTAGTTCCCTGTTTAGACATTAATTAGGAGATAAATTCAGTGCCAATACTTTGGCTAAAAGCATCAGATGGTACCTTAACACACTGATTTCATCCCATTCTGTCCCCTCCACAAACACCCTAAAAACCGTTCAACAACAAAAGCACAAGGAAACTCTTTCCTTTATTTAATCGTGTGGGATAAACAGACGGCTGTTTGTTATTCATTCTCATTATTCATAATGGTGGCGACATTAATCCCTTTTTTGCTAGAAGATGGTGTGAAAAAGCAGCGTTGTGCCGCACTTTTACCAAACCCCAGTGGAATAGCAGGGACTGCAGAGTTTTGAGGGGATTATGTTGCGGACCCACACATAGCCTTAGGCCACAGTTTGGAAAGGGGACACAGTTTGGACGACAGAGATTAGAGACCAAGGTATGGTGCAAAGAGGCCATTTCCAGGCACAGACACAGCCTGCATGGGTCAACACGGGGATGATCTTCTTTGATAAATTAATTCTGGTGATAATGCACACTTTATTTGAAATGCATGAAAATTAAGATAAGGGGTTACGCTTCCATAAAAGGCCAATATGACAAAAGTGTATACAATTTTCATTCTTTGTTATTTGATTACTTTTTGGCAAAGTTGCAGAGATAAATTCATAAGCTGCATTATTAAACAGCTTTAGCTTCATCTACAGACCACCATATGTTGATGTGCGCTTCAAAAACCTGAAATCCAATAACCTGTATGAAAGAAGCCTCTGAGTGAGTTAATGAGTGTGCTAACCCTGCCTTATGAGTTACTTGGCATTCACTTAGTGCCATAAAACTCGCTCAAAAAATGTGGGATCTGTATCGTTCTTGCTTCTTATCAGTTTAATCCATGATTTCACGGTGCTGAGGCGGGGACGACCTGCGCCGCTTGTCGCTTTTGTGGACAGGGTGTCACCGTTTAGCCCTATCTCTGTGGCTTGGTAGTGGGAGGGAAATCTGGGGAGACTGGCTCCATCTCTGGGTCGGGGGTGGGGGAGAAGGGGGAGAGAGAAAAGAAAAGCAAGTTAAATGGAAGTGACAATCTGCAAACATTCCTGCCGGCAGCTGCGTTCGCATTCTCCATAGTTCACCACCCTTTGCATGGTCACCGGGGCCCCCGCGACCCCCCGTGCCTGGCACACGCACCTGCCGCTCCCAGCCGCGCTTTCACTGACAGCCAGATAATCTATGGGCGGGTCCGGGCCGTGGCTCCCCTCAATGTGCTCTTGAGAAAACCCCTTATGCGTGAAAAAGCCCCCTTTCTCCGTCTTTTGTCCAACGCAGTTTTATGGGACAACATTGGGCATTATGAGGTTTGAGAGATTTTTCACGGGACTCTATAGAAGGGTATAATCCTTTCAGGCACGGGACGAATAAAAAAGTTTTAACCTGCTGTTTTCATATTTATTAGCTGGTTATAGCAGACGAGGCAGCTGAACCATCAGCACACACACACCCCTCCTCCTCCTCACACACACACACACGCACACACACACACACACACAAGCTTCAAGTCCTGGAATCAAACATTGACTAGATGCTGCGTTTTGAAAGGGGTCCTCATAATGGACCTGATTGCTCTAACTGAATTAGTGAAGTGAGTCAAGTGGGTGACTGACACTGGGGTCATGAAGGCCTTAAAAGCTGCGTGGTTGGTTTCAGTCAACAGGTTGTTACAACACATTATTAGGTGTTTTGGTTAATAAAATTTCACATTTTGAAGAAGGATTTGACCTGTTTTTGTCTTCTTTGTCAATTAAAGTTTTGATAATGTTTCGTTTTTGTCCATGGTTTTCAATTTAGGCTCAAATTAAGCCACGTTAGAGCACAATGGATGACAAGAACAATAATAAGATTTTCTAAATCTGTTGTTGATGAGACTCTTAATTATTTAAATTCAATAATTGGGCTCTGCAGGAATGAGCAAAATAATGCAAAATGATAATTAATAGTTGAATACAACAAGACATTAAGATAATTAAACAGGTACATTTCCCCTGTGTAATTCATATGGGAACCTCCTCCTTTCTCTTTGAATTATTACACATTTTTGTGTTTTTAGGTAGTCTCTTGAAATCGAAATTTCTTTTTTCGGGAGAGATTATTGTATGAAAACAATCCAACACAGTAGCAACATTTACCAACAAAAAAAAAGAACAGGAATAAAAAAGAGAGCAAAAATCATAAAAAAAAAACCCCACCTAATTTCTACACATTAAAACACCCACTATTTCAGTTCAGAAGTTCACAATAAACAAAAGAGCAAAAAACCTTTAGCAAATACTTTTCTATACATTTAAACACACACATTTCCATTTCTTAAAATGTTCATGCCTTTAAATTGAATTAAAGTAACTGTGGGGTTTTATAGTTAATTAATAAAAAAAAAAAGTAGAGCTCTTTGTGCTGAAGTAGGCTAAATGCACTGCAGCCTTTATCAAAATAACACAACTTTCAAGAAAGCTTATTTTCAGAAATATTTTAACATTATAATTAATTTTTGGTTATTTTCAACTGTGATTTTTCACAGAATTTGACTAAATAATATGTAAAATGTGTTTCATTCTCTTCTGCCACTCTTATTATTAACATATCTATTTATCTATTTATTTATTTATCTATCTATCTATCTATCTATCTATCTATCTATCTATCTATCTATCTTTATGTGTTGTGTTGTTTCTCCTCTGACGACAGGTCTTTCTATCCAGTTCATCATACACAGGCCTCGGGCCGCAGCCTCCCCCTCCACCCTCCCTCCACCCCTCTTCACTCCCTTCATCCCTCCCTACTCCTCTACCTCCCTCTATCCTCCCCACTACCACCCCCTTTCTGTCAAAGCTGATTGTTTCCACGCCAGCAGAGTGCTGCGGGCGAACACACTGTCACACTACATCAGGCAGAGGCAAGAAGGGGAGAGAGAGAGAGCATGATAGGGTATATATGTATATCTGTGTTCACAACAGCTAAAGCCGAGGCTTTCAGCAGGGGTTCCCAAACTTTTTCATGTCAAGGGCATCATAATACAAGACCACAGACCTCTGATTGTGTCTTGAGGAATCTTAATCTGAAAGGACTTTTAGCGGGACAGAAAGATAAACCTGTCTATAGACAGGGAGATAAATCTGACAGAAGGAAGAATTCAAGCTTTATGCAGCCATGAATGTACAACATATCAAGGGCTGCTTTCATTACAGGGCAGAGAGGAGCTGAATTTAGACGTTAAGTTTTGCTATTTGTTTCATCAGTGTGTGCTGATAATAAAGAAAAGGAAAAAAACTACGTAGAGAAACATTTTTAAATGTTAACCCAGTACTAATGGATTGTTTTGATCCATTGAAAGTGTTATTTTTTTTTACATTATGTTGGGTTATTCATTCAAACTGGGTCAAAATAAGCAGTTATTCTGTTGTTAGACACAACAAGTTTAGGTATTACCTTAAAACTGTCACAATTGTATTGTTAGTTGTACAATTGGATGTGAAAATGACATTTAAAACGGTAACCCACTGACTTTGGTTGGTTTACCAGTTAAACCAGTATGACGACGTTGGTTCAGTTGGTACCACAATATCTGGAAGATGTCACAAATGTTTAGATAACTTTTCAATGTAGAGCTACATTAGACTGCAGACTTTCTGACAATTTTCTGTGTTAAACACAAGTAAACATGGAGGGAAATTATTCAACATGGACATGTACTGGATGTTTTTAAGTGAGTTTTCTTTCTTTCTTTCTTTCTTTCTTTCTTTCTTTCTTTCTTTCTTTCTTTCTTAAATAAAGCCATGTCCACTTGCAACCCCTCGTCATTGCAAAGCCTATTACATCTACAGGTTGCGACCAGTTCAACAAAACAAAAGTGATTTTTTCCTTGTTTCATCTCAATATTTGTTTTCAAGTAAACAAAGCAAAGATTTTGAGGAACGTCTGAAAGAAAAATTATAGTTTTGTGAAATAGAAATACGTTTTTCTTTATTTCTACATGCTGTTAATGGCCCCTCTCATGTTCTGATCTCAGGTTAGGAACTGCTTCATCATTCAACATGTAGTGGAAAACAGTCTATTGCATCCCAGTTGGAACCCTTTCATTCATCCCAGGTAGTCCCCCTGTTAAGTGCACCACTGCTGGATGATCCCCCCCCATGTGCACATTGCTGCCCCCTAGTGTCAAAACACAGAACCAACAGCAGGTGACGGTCTGATCCGGAGTGTCTGTGATGGAGTGTCTCCCCCTAGTGGACACTGTTCTCTGCCGTTATCCTCACAAAGAAGCTCCTGTGTGTGCTCTGGGTCAGAGATAAATGAGCGTGTCCATGAAGTATGAAAAAAATAAATTTCTCAAGGATGATTTTTTTTTTTATGTTTTCAGCAGGAAATCTTTGGGAAGATTGTTCTGTTGCTGACAGCAGCTGTGTCAGGTCACAAGTCAGGAAATCTGAGTTTAACCCAGACAGATAAAATAATCTTAAAATACTCCATTAGAACTTGTTTATTATCCATATACTGTCCCTACTTTTCTAAATCATGATTGATTGGTAAAACACATTTCTCTATTTCTCTAAAGAGGGGGTTTCAGTCATTAGTAGCCTGCTTATTTTGAAGAAACGTGTAAGCTTTGCCACTCCTTCACTGTATGTATGTTTTCTTAGAACTGGTGTTAAAGGGACAGGGAATAAACAATTCATGTTCCTTTTCCTGCTCTTTTTCCATCATGGAATATGTTTTTTTTTTTGTATTTTTGTGTACACAAGTGTACACTGAAGTGATAGAAAGAATAAATTAGGGATGGTTTTCATGTTGTGTTTTTTGTTATGAGTGTGAGGACCACAGTGGAAAAAAACAATAAGGCTTCTATTCTCTATTGTGATTTTATCATTGGTCATAGTGCTGTGCAGAAATATTGTGTATTTTTGAATCACCAAGCCTAAATTCAATCAATAAATTACATACATAGATTGGGCTACTACTTCTTTCTGAAAATGTTGGTATTTAAGTCTATACTGGCATATTTATCAGTCAGTCATAAGCTGCATTTAAGGAGGTCATGTAAATGTTTCTGTCAAGGAGATGTCTGGTAAACTCAAAAATATTAGAACATCATATGGTTTCTTTAGTGGGATTAAAAAATCTAAATAGGCTACAATGGCTATATGTAGAAGTTTTAGTTGTTTTTTTTAGGGATAAAGACATTGCAGTGGGAGGGGAAAAAAAACATTTAAAGACATTAAAACGTAGCTTGTGCTTTTACTGTTGTGAAGAAGATGAAGTGGTTTACAAAATATAAAACTACAGATCCTCCTCCTGCCCCTCCATGTCGCCATGGGGGAGCCACGAGGCCCGGCTGTATGTGCACATCTCTGCTCTGCAGGAAGTTTTGCATTGAACATACCTGTCATTTTCATGTGTTGTCTTCCTTCCCTTTTATTACTGACTGAATAAGAAGGTGTGCAAAGAAAGAAACAGGCACAGTCAGTGAACCCGCAGCAGGAGTCCCACTTAGACTGAGGAGCGTGTTCTGGGTGAGGAAAGTATATATCAATCATGCACAGTTTACATCCAGTTTTTATGTCACATTGATACACATATTATGGAGTCGTTTTTCTGTTGCAAAGCTCGGTACCCTTTATTAGCCATAACTAATGGATTTATTGTTGATTAATAAACCATAATGCTAGATCAGTAAGCCATTACCCAAATGTTGATTTACCAGGTCTAGCTGCATGGTGTTTATCGTGGACACTTTCTTTGTCTTTTTAGAGAGGGGGAAGACATGCAGGAAATTGTCCCAGGTTAGATTCGAACCCTGGACCTCTGCGTCGAGGCATAAACCTCTCAGTATATGTGCGCCTGCTCTACCACTGAACCAACCCAGCCACCAGTTTACCTACTTTTAACATTAGCAATTCATTGTAGAGGTACATCTATGATTAGGTACAGATGACTTCTTTGGCTGTTTGATGACTTTTTAGAAATATTTTATTTTGGAATTTAGGCTATTGATAACCTATAATGCCAAGAGAGATTTTTCACAACTAAAAGTCGATCTAATTAATGGATTATAACTGATAAATAAACTATTAGTAAATGATTTATTAACCATTAATAAAAACGATTACTCCTTATTAACTGTTTATAAAGAGTGTCTTATTAGAAAGAAGAACTGACGTCTTGTTGACTAGTTTTGTTGTTTTAGTCTCACTAACTGGAGGACATAGTTAATATGCATACCACCAGGGGATATTACTGAAATGAATACTGCCATTGGTCTAAAAACACTGAGACACTTTCTCCCGAGGTGAAACTGATCAGATATATCCCTGTGTGAGTTAAAGCAGCTTTTAGGCTCATTTATCTCCGTGTTTCATGCGCTTTGTTTGGATGAATTTATAACATCTCTAACTACCCTAAAATCACGTCTCGGTGGTTTACATAATCACCATCAAAGGCTTGTTTGTTCCTTCTTAATGTCTTTTTTTAGAGGTGGCTGCTTGCACGTTGCTTACAAGTCACTATTCCGGTGTAAACATGTTATCCTCGCGCTTTGATGCCTCTCAAACCTCCAACCTTCAGCCAATGAACAAGGGATCAATAGGGCCTATGTAAATCGCCTCAGACATTCTCTGCGATGCCTGCGTCCAGGAGAGGCGATAAGCTTCAAACATAAACCGGAGTTAGTTAGAAGGCATAGCCGGGGATTATCCCAAACTTGCCCCGGGGTTTGGCTCTCCTGCGCGTAACCGGACCAGCGTCTGTTCAGCGCGGCCGGATAGGACCTGCAGGGCCCCGGGGCGCACACTAACAGGCTCCCCGTGGGCCCCCTCCACTCGCTTAGGATGGAGATTATAGGGTGGCATTGCGGCTGGTATCTCTCTCTGAACACACACACACATACATGCACATGGAAGGAGGTGAGATGATCTCGGAGTGCCCGCGGCAGCAGCCATGCCCATAAAGATTGACGCCTGAGCCTCACACGGCTATCACACTCCCCGCAGAACATACACTCCCCAACCCCGTGCGATGAGCCGATACAAACCAACTTTGTTCAGCTGACAAAGAGGCAATTGTTAGCTGAAAGGTCATTTGCCCAGGGGCTCCAGAACAGCAAGTACAGCTACATAAGATTAAAAAAAATACACTTCTTTAGTCATATCTGCACTGAGGGAGCTTTGATAAAACTGCTCCTTGAAATCAACATGCTGATCTGGAATGAAATGAAGCTCTGGGCTCTTAAAGTGCTTTTATCAGCCAACTCCTTGGACTTTCCCCTCAGATTTATCTATTAAAAATCTGATTACAAAAACATTTTTATTAGAGCAGGTCTTAGGAATGTGCACACAAACAGACAACACAAACAAATCAGATACAACCATTTTATTTATTCTTTTAATTTACTCTCTTAATTTATCTCTCTATATTTACAGCATGATCTCAGGGTATAAATCATCTCTAACAATGTTAAATCTACATTATATTCTCCAATACATTTTTGGTATAGCAGGTGTTTTTCTACAGACAGGTCAAGACAAACAAGAACAGCAAACACACAAAATATTTTTGATATTAATCTCACAACAAAGTGTTCATCGTATTTGACCAGAAAACATTTTGGCTTGACGTAGGGGTTAAAGTTCAGTGTTCAATTGACTGAAGATGAGTCAGATACATTTATTGATGCTCTGTGTGGGGCACCAGTAAAGAAAATCAACAAAAACACAGGTTTTTGTCATTACAATCAACGACATGAGTGTGAAGCTTAGAAATGTCAGACAAGATGATGGGGGATTGTGTTTTTTCCCCCAGGGGAAATGTCTTCAGCATAGAAGCAAACGGAACAAAAACGTCTCTAACCACTTCCTGTTTCAGTTCCTCCCATCTCTCTCTCTCTCTCTCTTTATGACTGGCTGACAGCAGTAGCGGACGCGGCATTGGCCACGGCAGCAGCCGCGCCCATGCGCAGCAATTCCTTCCTCTGTGTGAGGATGACGTCAAAGCTGGACTGCAGGCGGTTCTGCTGCTCCTGGATGCGGCTCTGCAGGGTGCGGACCCAGCGGATCAGTGCCAGGCGGCGGTACATGGTCAGCTGCACCTGGTGCTTCTCCATCTCCTGGGCCTTGAAGCGTTCGCGGTCTCGCAGCGTCCACACCGCATCCATCAGCTCTGGTATCTCGCCGTCCGAGTCTGAAGACTGATCATTGTCGTCTTGCTCTTCTGCTCCTTCCTCAAGAACATTTCCCAGGTTGCTTCCTGTCAGCGACTTGTGACTGAAGCTTTTGTGTTTCCCAGTTGGTTCTCTGTTGCCGTTTCTGGTTGGGTCATTTTCCTGGTGGTTGGATTTTGGTTCCCCAACTCCGATGCGGTCCCAGCCTCCCATGAGCATCCCTTCGCCGCCACTGTCCATGTTGAGGGAGGACATGCTGCCACCAGACCGGCAGCTGAACTCAGACTCAGAGTCGCTGTCGCCCCATTCATCATCGTCTTCCAGCTCTGCCTTGTCTTCCTCTTTCTCCGTTCCTTTGAAACCCAAGCTGCTTTTCCTCTTCCGCAGCTCCTTTTTCTCTCTCTGCTTCTCCTCATTCTGGCTCATCATCACCCTTCTCTCCTCTTCCTGCATCCTACCTTCCTCCGCTCCATCGGGAGGCACTCGGCCATAACCGTCATCCCCGTTCTCAATTTCGGGCAGTGGCTCCAGGGGGCTCCAGCAGGGCATGCGGGAGCGCGGTGACAGGACCCCTGAGTTGTGGTGATACCCAGAAGACGATGAGGAGTTGGGAGGGTCGCGACCCAGCGGGCCCAAGTTGCGGGGGCGCACCAGGTTTTGGTTCTCGTCTCCTCCTCCGTTGCCCGTGAAGCCCTCATTATCTTTGCCTGGCAGGAAGTTGAAGTTACCATCTTTGTCACACTTCCTGTTTCGCAGCGAGGAGGAGGAGCCATTGTTGGAGCCTCCCTTGCCTCCATAGGCCGAGTTCAGAGGTTGGTCCTGATGGTGAAGCATCACTGACCTTGACTGAGCCTCACTGAAACGACAAAAAGTTTGTTTTGTTCTGTTTAATGTTAAAATGTTTTTGTTTTTTTTTGAAAATGAAGTTAGTAAAGTATCATTTTGGCATCTGTACCAAGTTACTCAGGTATATACAAATGTTACCCAGCAAACAAATGATATCTAGTGATCAAAAGAGTGTTTTTAAACCTATTTTGTGTTTGTGTGTTGAGGTTTTTAGTGGTGAAACACTACAACAAATGCACACTGTTCTCTTCACAACAACAGCTCTGTTTTCCTGTTGTTTGTCTCACGAGTTTGATTGCCAGACAAAACACATCTTATTAATCCCATGCTGTTCCATACACAACTCTTAAATCTTGGACTTAAATCTTGGAGTTCTCAAAACAAGCCAAGCTTTTAACTGCATTATCAGCCAAGCAATTTCCCAGTCTCTGCAAGTTGATTTTGTCAAAACCAGCAGCTGCATAGAGGATACATAAATACGTCATCAGCAGCCTACAAAGCTAAAGCACACTTTAGGAAATGTTCACCAAAAATGTAAAGTATCTGCTAAAGGAGCTGCATTACACACAACACATTAGATATACATGGGTGAACCAAAACAACAATTAAACTGATGAAAAGGAAAATTAAATCTAATTCACCACCGCACCACACACACACACACACACACACACACACACACACACACACACACACACACACACACACACACACACACACACACAAAACTCCTTGTTTATAATTTCTAGAACTACAGGCTGGTCTGCACACTCTATTTCTATTAGCATCAAATATTTACATGTCTCCTCAGAATGGAAATTTCTCTAATCCTGACTTCAGGCTGCTGTCAATCAATACCCCTCTCCTCTTCTCTGCATGCGCGTTCACGTGGTGCTGAAGGACAGCGACTGTGGGTGTTTGGTGTTTTAAGCCCCCAACGTCTCCTTCCAGGCAGCGCTTTCTGGAAGGCACTAGGATTAGGCAATGGTTAGGGTTAGGGTTAAGATTAAGGTTGGGGTTAGGTGCCTTGGAGTCGACGTTGGGGGCTTAAAACACCATCGAGCCGACTGTGGCTTTGTCGGGAGCGCGCGTGCAGCATGCAAGTACAAACAGATGCTTGATGATCGTGAGGAGAAAAAGCTGATTCTCCGTGAAAAATTGACATATTTATCGCTCTAAAGCTGAAATTTAAATTAAAAAAAAATCTATAATGTGTTAGAATAATGCGTAGTCTGTTTAGGATTAGGCCATTATTAATAATATAGGCTATCTGTATTTCATACATGCGAAAACATAAGCATGCGATGAAAAAAGAGAAAAAATAATACCAAAACGGTCCTGCTGCCGGGTGGAGGTTTCTTATCTGTGCAAAAAGATGCCCGTTTTTGCACGGACGACGACGGAAAACAGAAAACAGGCGACCAATGGCGCTCAGTGGCTGCATATTTACGGCTTAGCGATGAATATAAGGTTAAAAATACACGACCGTTTTACATCCTAATTCATCTACAGGGAAGCGGTAAGGTTAAAAAAAAGACTCGATATTTCCTCTCAACGTAATAAAAATGCAGAAAAACCCAGGAATATTTCATGTAGGCTACATTGGGCGTTATGTAACGCTCACCCCATTATCAGTGCTGTGTCCTCTCGGTAAAAATAACCTCAGACCCTTGCTCTCCTCTCCTATTTGCCGCTTGCATAAGTCAAATGACACAGACCCGTGTGAACATATCAGCACCAGGTTGTGGTTTATTCTTACCTTTTTGCTGGTTTGCTGTTCGGTGAAGAAGCTGGACACTGCGCCCTCCCAATTTGTCCCCCCCTCCTCCGACCCTCCTATGTGATGTTTGTTTTCCTCTTCCTCCCTCCTCCTTCTCCTCCTCCTCCCATCCTCTCACTGCCACTGTGGTTCTGGGAAAAACAGGACTGAGTGAGCACTTCCTAAACTGGGCTGGGACTGCAGGAAAAGGGAAACCATGAAGAATGAATAGAAACAATGTGAGGACAGAGATGGCCGTCATGTTATGGTGATGTCTTAAGTTATTTTTACTGTAGGCCTAATGTAGGTTTGACTGTACAGCAACATGCCTCTATATCACAACAACCACATGATGGCATGGTGTTGTTAACCTAATAACAAGGTTACAGTGACTGTTGTTCCAGTTACTTCAGCCCTTTATATAGTTTTATAATACTTACACATTGAGTCCTAGAGTGTTAATAGCCTGTGTGTTACAACAAAGAACACCAAAAGCAGTTTAAATGAGACAAAACTAGGTTGAAAAGTATGTTTTTTTTGTGGGTAACACTTTCCTTTGACCTATTTAGCAGTCAGAAGCAGTATACACATATTTAATCAATGGCTAAAAACACACTATAAAGCAGTTGTATGCAGATATAAGGTCATCTTTATGTATTTTTTTAATGTACAAACACTTATTAACTTCTCCTATGAATACATATTGTATATAAGTACAACAGTGTTTTCCTTATAAATGCTCACATGGAGTTGACAAATATATTAATAAACACTTGTATCTGCTTATACCTACATTATAGTGTGTTAAAGTAGTGTGTTGTATACTGCTTATAAATGCTAAATATGGAGTATGTATACAGTAGGTTACATATAGTCTTTGTTTTAATGGCCTTTAAATGACTATATGTGAAAGTGAAGCAGGTCCAAGTTAAACGCTGTTAAAACTATAGGTATGCATTTTATAACCAACCGATTCTCAGCCAAATTTAGTCCAGTTTTAACCTTGATTTTATGTTATGTCACTTGAATTTTATGTGAGTTGTGTGATGGATTTTAGCACATGTTCTGTATGTTTTGTGTATTTTTATTATCTTTTATTTATCTTATGTTAGAGTCTGTATGTGTTGTGTGTTTCACCTTACAAGACAAATATCCCCATAGGGACTTTAAAGTTAAAGATCTCTTCCAGCCACATTTTAAGACAAAGAAAATTCAATTACCAAATTATAAATGCCTAAAGTGACATCTACTCCTCTCAATGAAACATGTCAGATATTGTGAGCACAGATAAACTTTTCCCCTTCAGAAGATGAATGTGAAAACAGCCTTCTAGTGTCAAACTGCACATACATCATTCTGCTGCACAGTGAAGCTCAGACATCCAAGTGAAGTAACAATATTAAAAGCACACTTCTGAGTACAGTTATAGACAGCTACTACATTTTTGATATTTAGATATTTCCAGCTCAGCTAAAGACAGAGTTCAATTGCAAAGTATTTTCTTTCTCTGCTTTCTGTAACATCAAAAGTACACAGATATTGGTTTGTTCAGACCTACAGAAGGACGTCTGTCTACAGTCAGTCTGTAATAAGGGTTTTTAAAAATCATACAAGGGAAATGTCCTCACAGGAGAAACAGTAAAAGACTATCAAGCTTTAGTAGAGGACAAAGGAAAAAACATCATCTGTTGGTTTTACTGGGCTAAAACTGTGTTCTCTCTCCACCTTCTTATTGAACTCAACAAGCAAGGTCATGCCTGTCCTCTGGTGTTCGAACAGCATTCTGGGAAATGGAGGAAAATGACTCGCAGGCAAATCACAACAATAAATGCCAACAGTTTCTGGTATATATTAAACATGTCGACATCAAGTGTCGGGAGATGGATTTTTAAAAATCTTATCACAACATATCTACAATTACAGATGTGTTTAGGGCATCAAAACTGATACCCACAATGCAACACTGACAAGCAACATCATATCTCCAGTCCTTGCAGAACTGCAGGATTTGTTGTAGTGTGATATTTCTCCAAACTGGTGACTGAGTGCTTTTGTGATTGTCAATCTCAGATCTAAGGGCATGGCCGTTGATTGTGTGTGTTTGTGTACATGCAAGTGTGTTTTATAGAGGTGTGTGCGTGGTATAGAGAGGCTACATCAGACAGATTTAACAAGTGCTCACTGTCTCCCTCCACCCTGCTCTAATCCCCCTGACATGTCGTCGCTGGCGGCAGAAAAAACCTTGTGTCCTCCTCCTTCTTTTACACACACACACACACACACACACACACACACACACACTTCTATCTACCCCCTTTTCTCCTTCAACAACATCCCCATTCAAGTGCATCAGCTCCAGGCGTCCTCCCTCCCTCCCTCCCTCCCTCCCCTTCCTCTCCCTTCCCATCGTTCACTAGTAGCCTAAGCACATAAAAAATACATCAAACACACCCGTCCGCCCAAGGCCCCGTCACACGCAAAATCATCTCTCACTCCATCTCTCTCTAAAAAAGAAAAACCCAAGTTACAAAAGACAACTACAGAGGACACTGGTAGAAGGAAAGATAGACTGAACTCGGAGGACTGAGGGTCATTTGTGAGGCCTCTTGGGGGAAGACAGATTAGTGTGCACACACACGCAGTATATATATGTATATATACACGGGAAAGAGTTAAAAAAAAAAAGGAGCATGACTTACCTTGTGAATAATAAGACCTTGTTTGAATTGTACACAGCCTGCAGCACCCTGACCCACTTCCCTCAGCTCAGCTCCACATCTGCTCCAGCACCAGTCTCGGCTGTGACAGTGGCCGAGGGCGGCCAGCAGCACCCAGAGGCTACACTGTCACATCCCCAGTGCTGAGATGCACAGAGACTGTAAGAATAGGCCTGCTGGACCTTCAGCTCACAGCCAGCGCTCTTAAAAATCATCCAAATCACCCAAGACGTGCTAAATTGAACCACTAATTCAGCGCGGGGTTTGCTTTGCACACTAATTATATACTTTTATTTTAGGCATACAGTGCATACGTCATGACACAAGCTGCACACACCCCTTAGGTGCTACAGCTCATGTTTCTCTTCAATTATTCCACCCTCTGCCCTCTCTCCTCCTCATAATCTGAATAAGGCCAGATCCGTGTCCTCTAGATATTTAGAAGCCGGGCCTCTGTGCCAAAACATGTAACCTTCCTCCTCTTTCAAGTGTGGAGTGAATTGGGAGTTCAGAGGGGGTTTGGCTTTACAGCGTTGACCTCGTAATTCCCTCTCGGGGTTAAACAAAGTTGTGAAATTCAGTTTGGAAGACGACTATGGTGTTGATGCAGAGAAAGAGAAATAAAAAAGCTGAATTACTCTCCAACTTGCAAAGATGAATAATGTCTATGCACATTCTAATTACAATCGATTTCTTGACCCTGCAAACAGACCCCGAGGATTTGGAATCAAGTCTTTATCTCGATTAATTGCGTTGTAATGGCTCAGAAATAATGACCGAGGCAGCTCCACACTAAATCATATTATGGCTTTGCCTAAAGCCTCTTGGCTCTTAAAATCTCACAGAAATCCAGTGATGTTTTGAGACTTTGGACTCTCAAACGGAGGCAGAAACACTTTGACAAAGGTAAAAATGTAATCACTGCTTTGACAAAGGTAAAAATGTAATCACTGCTTCAACAACACCAGGATTAAGCTGGCCTGCCTGCAGGTAAAGCAGCTCGCTATAGGCGGGACCCACCATGGGGTTCATTCCAGACCCTCCTGGCGTTGGCCCCTAATGATGTGTAATGGGGCCTCCTGCGCCTATTCCTAACCTCGGGACCTCCTCCTAATCACCGTGGCTACTAATGAGATGGAGAGACATGAAAGGGCTCGTTAGAAGACCCTCCCTTTAATGCCGGCCTATTATTAGCCACTTACCAAATCATTAGTCTCTAAACTGCGATTATGATTTAAAGCAGAAAGTGAAATAAAGAGTCAAAGGAGTCTCAACAGCAAAGGACAGATAGAGAAGTGTGGCCTTCTGGACGTGGAATCCCTTCTTTACACGCTCTCCTGCCTGTCCAAACCTCAATGTTACATTAAGTCTGTACAGGTAATGAAGATGAGATGAGTACACGGTCTTATCCACAAGAAGCCTAATAACTATGTACAGTGCATTTGATTAAAGGAGAATGAACAAGACCAACTCTGTATCGGAAACTGCCTATTATTAGCAGTATGCACTCATTTGGCCAAAATATATTATGCAAAAAAACAAAAAAACATCTGCAGTATGCCAAAAATACCTGGATGTCGTACCGTTTCGCAAAAATCTCCAGTATTCATCGGACAACAATGCAAAGCGCCACAATAACTTAATTACTTCTGCTTTTCAAAACCAAAAAAAAAAAAACAGCTAAGCCTGGTCTAACATACTGAAAAATAAGTCGGTTTCATACTGCATAATACCAACGAAAGCAGTGCACACACTGCATTCGTAGGTAGTATGCAGTAGGCGGTTTCGAATACAGCCTAGAGTCTACAACCATGCTAGTGGCTCTGTGAGGCTGAACTAGCATGTTATTATGCTAACATTAGCACTAAACACAAAGTACAGCTGAGGCGAATAGAAAAGTCATTCATTTTGCAGGTATTTAGCCATAAACCAAAGGGATGATAAATTACAATTTTGACCTGATGGTGGTGTTAGATGAAAATTTGAGATCGCCAAAGTTATTACAACTCATCCTGAGGAGAACATGAATGTTTGTACCAAATTTCATTGTAATCCACCCAAAAAGTTGCAGATATATTTCACTCAAAACCACAAATGTGATAAACCTCATGGTGGTGCTAGAGGGAAAGTCAAGAGGAGCACCAAAGTCTGTAGGATTCATGAAATGGAGACCATGGATATCTTTACCATATTTTCAAGGCAATCCACAGAGTATTGATACCGACAGCTGGGTCTGACAAGAGAAGACCTAAGCATTAACAGCAATGTCTTAAAATACACTTTTATTTACAACGTAAAACAAATACATTTAAATCATCATACAAAAGTTCCCTAACCATTAAAAAACAAATCCTATTTACATGATAAAACATTTTAAATGGACCTCCGTCAGAGAGGCTAAATTAAGTCAAGTAAGGTGTGACAGATGAATGCTTCTGATGGCGGAACGGATTTAAAATTTTGACAAAGAAGCCAAACGAATGAACAGCAAGTGTGAGTAAGAAAAAGTAATCAAAAGATGCCTCAGTGGTGTGCTTTAGTTTGCCACTTTAAGGCAATGTAAACATGCTTAACACATACAGTACAAGCATATGTATTTGTGTTTAATGAGTAATACAGAGGACATCCACCAGCCACTATGGCACATAACCATCACTTTACCACCTCATTCATTATTTAATTCTTATTGGTTGGTAAAATACTGGTTATGGATGGTAAATTCTGGCCTTCATCGGTTTGCTTCCCAGCCTGCTGATGATTATCATTCAGTAAGTGTATCACAACATCAGTGGTCCAGGAAGTTGAAGATGCTCCTCTGGGGGCCTTTAGTCTGTTCTGCAGGTCTGTTCTCCCGGCAGACCCTCTTTGCTGCTGGCTTCACCGTTCCCACCGGCCCCCTCTTCTTCATCACCTGAGGATCAAACACATCCGCAGATAAAGAACACATGAATACAATTATTTTGTAACTAATGTAAAAAATTAAAATAAAAAATTAAAATCACTAAATAAAATATTGTTAATGGTGAGTCTTGGGATAAAAGATGTTTGGAAAAAACTGCCAAACACAAAGATATTTGTGTTTGCACTTAATAGAATTTAATATGAGCAGTGGGCTTTGGCTCCACCTAGTGTTATAAATCGAATAGACATTAATACATTCACCCACCACACACATGAATATCACACTGAGCAATCTCCCTCCAAGCTCTTTGGAAAGTATTTTGTTTTTGTGCTTATTTTTAAAACTGAGATCTTGCTGAAGATACACAACCAGACAGGATTGGGCAACTCAAACTGGGTGAAGGCCAGTGCAGTGAATTATCCTTTTCATTCAAAACAGCTGGAAAATATGACAGACCATTTTTCTTGTCAAGATTTAGCAACCATAATAGCTACTCTATCAAAGATGTGGAATATGTTTAAAGAATGCAGAAGAAGCAGTACCATGAGCGTATTGTTTTCAAGATCAGTGATGAGGTTTCACTAGTGGTCATGTACTGGTGGGGCCCGTTTCACCAATATTGCAACACGAAAGCCACAATTTACAACATGAGCTTACTTCCCCTTTTATCTAATAAAAACAAACATTCATCAATCTAGGGATCCATGCATAGCTGCCCGTGTGAACTATGACTTAATGACACGGAGTTGAACAAGAGGGGATTTTGTAATGTGTTTTTCTAAAGCAAAATTGTCATGAAAACACGATGTTTGGGAAGGACTCTGCACATAAGCAGATCCCCGAGTTATTATATTGGTCACTGAAGTGAAGTTGCAGACTTTTGGACGGACAGTTCTCTGAAACATTCAAATCCCAACTTATTTGACTAACATTTGATGCAGAATATTGAGGATTTACATTCTTATATAGAAAGACGCATTTTTCTACCACTCATTTCAAGTTATATAAGACCAACTAGAATCTTGCCATCTGTTTTCTCTTATACTACCTTATTCATCTTTTGTACCAGTTTCTGTTTCTCTATTGTGTACACTGAAGGAACACAATCTGTGTACTGAGTACTGTATATGGAGAGAATATAAATACATTCTACCTTAATCTTTCTGTGATAAACTAATGCCAACATTATAGGGTGAAATATTACTTTGTCCTTGCCCTTAGTGTATCAAAGATATTTTGTATATTCAGCTCAATACCTCAGCATAGGTGTGACCGCAGGACTGAATAGTTTCGTAGAATCGTTGATTGCCATTTAGAGCAAATGGGGATTCAACACATTTGTTTAGCGGCATTTCTTCACTCACCTGTTCCTTGGGAGCGTTTGAGGTCGAGTTGTCCTTCTCAGGAGACAGAGTTTGAAACAGGAATCCTTTACTGTTTCTGGGAGCCAGAGGATTCCCCTCCGAGATCGAGGCCAGCTTCAGGAGGACGGACCGAGGCTGACTCAGTAGTGACCCTCTCCTCACCTGGAAGAGTCAATGAAACACGTCTTACAGTTTTACAGTCCTTGTACAGATCACAGGGAATATATAACAAACTTTATTGGTAAAATGTTTACAGTTAATCTCAATCGTAATGATGCTTACACCTACAAATCCCCAACAAGTAGTTAACCAGATATGATATAAAACAAGCTGAAGAATAAAGAGTCATTAAAGCAAATGAAACCCAGATTAACCATTTTAAACAGTTAGGGATGTTGACGTACCTGTACCTGCGAGGGTCTCTGGAAGGGATTGAGAGCTGATGTTGTCTTTTCTGGTTGTGGTGCCGCAGAGGACTCTGGTTTGAAAATTTTGAAAGTTTGATAGTGAAAGATTCTAAATATAACCTGCCAAATATACATACAAATTTAAATTACCAGGTCTTATTGGTGTCATTCTTACATTTGTAGTCCTGAAATGTTTGTCGGGATAAACTGATGTAAAGGTGCTATATAATTTCAAAGCAGAGCGTTTAAAAAAAAGCACATTTATTGTCTTCAGTTGACTGGTACAGCAGTACAAATAGTCAAAATGTCCTTTACATCTGACTAATGTCCTATTGTAGAGCCACAAATGTCTGGAAATGAACAACCTGACGCAACTTGCCATTTAGCAATGAGAGTATTGGCAGCAGTTTCTCCTAAGTCCAGTTTACTCAGAGTAAACAGGACTCAGAGGCATGTGTCTGGGACACATGCCAGTGTTTTGGTGCAATCAGAGAGCGTGTGTGTGTGTGTGTGTGGGCTCCGCTTTATCTTTAAAGCTCTGTCGCAACATCAGGTGACGTTATCGACAGTCTTTAACTGACAGCACTGAGTAGGTCAAAAAGCATATACTATGTTTGGAACTGAGACTAAGATTAGACTGTTTCTCTTCGGAAACTGTTAATCACCGTTTTCAACAGAAAGAAAAAGCTCCTAAACTTTGAAATGTTCTGTCTGGTGATTTTTCCATCTATTTGTTTGCTCAGACCATTACTGCAATTATTACTGGACAAAGGCATGTCAGAGTGTTTTTAAGCTCATGGGATACTTCTTGTAAGGCCTAGTATCAAACCAACCTTTTCTCTGCAAAGTCTTGGCAGTCAGTTTCTTGGCCAGCTTCATAAACTGACTGTCTTCCCCTCCAATCTTATCATCTGCATCCAAATCTTCCCCTTTCTTGGCTTTCTGTTCAGACTATGTGAAGAGACACAAAGAGAGAGGAATGGAGACAAAATAACACCCTGTTGCAGAGGAAGGGGATGACTCAACCAAATATGTCTTGAATGCACACATTTATCCTTTCTTTGCATGTTTTCAGGGTAAACTCTCTAAGACTGCATTGAATTTACAGCCATCAGTCAATACGACAAATGTATTTTAATTAATGGCTCCTCAATTATCTGTGCGTAGGACTCCAAATACTTGTAAACACAAATGTTCAAACTCTACCTGTTCTCTGAGCCACTGTTCTCTTTCTAGTCTCTCTTTCCGCCTTTGGACCTCAGATAGGTCCACCACCTCATCTTCCTCCTCTTCCTCGCCCTCAGCTCCCGTCCTGTCCATGTTGAAACTATCATCTGAAGGAAAAATTCAAAGAGAAACTCTAAATGGCTTGCTGGAGCAGTTTAGTTAAGTTTGTAGAATCTAAACAGAAGATTTAATGAACTCAAAGTTCAATAATGCGTTAATGTAATGTATGCATTTTTTTAACCAATTCCACATAATTGTAAGCTTATAACCTAATTGTTTTTATTTCTGATTAACTGTGTTTTCTCTATTCCCCTTTGTGTGTGTGTGTTTCTGTTGATCTGGGAGACAAGCTGATGAGTACAATTGTCCTTGCAGGAATGAGTAAAGTTGTACTGATTTGATATAAAATGTAGCAAAATATATGTAAACCTTTAAATAAATAGCTAGAAATCCAGACACATACTCCTTGGGTTGTCTTCTTTTAACAACTACGGTCTAAAATCCCATCAAATTCTTAATTAAACACCAGTTTATGGTATTAAGGGTGTTTATTCCCTCATCCGGTAACTCACCCATATTCCTCCAACGGAAGCGGCGCGCTCGTCCCGGTCCATCAGAATGCAGGTCGCCATCAGCGAGGTAACGCTCCTGGTAGAGCCTCAGACGACGCTTATCATCATCCATTATCTGCTTCCTGTAGGAACAATGACATTTTACATTTCCTTCTCTCAGTTTAAACCCCGACATTTCTGATAAAAAGATATGCACCTTGCATTATTACTACAAGATATTCCCATCATGATCGGAGCATCGGTGGAGGAAACTTGCTGTACTAGGCAGCTTAAACTTGGTACAATACTCACATGTGGATCTTGTTGACCTGGTCCTGCAGCTCTTCATCAGAGGGAAGCTCCTCAAGAAGCTCCTCTTCTTCGTATTCACTCCCTCTGTCGCCGTCCTCATCGTCGCTGTCCAAGTCACTGCCGGACAGCTCAGCCTCCGACTCCAGATAGTCGGCCAAACGCCTGTGAACAGGATGCAAGAAGCTATTAAAACATGCACTACAGCGTGGATTATCTGATGAAAATGGCTAGAATTAATCTTCCTATAAATGTCAAACTCAAAGAGAAGAGTATATAACATTAGTTAGGTATTCATATGTATTTTGTCTTATGTTAGACCTACATTTTCTTCTTCTTTTTCTTCACCCCGTGTGATGCAAAGACGCCCTGCATCTCCTCCTCTTCTACGTCATTGTCTTCATCAGCATCTGCCTCGTCTTCCTCTCTATCTGCATCCTCCTCCTCCTCTCCACCATCTTCATCATTGTCCTCCTATAAAGCCACAATTAATTTGCATGGTAAATACATACATCCAGTATGTTATCTAAGTGGAACTTCTGTAGCTAAAAAAGTAACAGACAATCTCACCTGTTCACTGTGACTTTCCACATCTGACATAAGTCGGAACTCGCAGTCCTCTTCCTCCTGCTCTTCCTCCTCTGGCTTCTTTTTACTTCATACAGACACAAGGAGAACACTTTTGTAAATAATTGTAAAAATTAACATCTTATCCTCAACAATAATCTTCTGACTAATGATTTGGATTATTTCAGGTCTTTGAACTGTACCTGTCTTGTGCTGGCGAAGCCGTGCGAGCAGAACCTAAAATTGGCAGCAAAGGAGACAAATATAAATATTGTGTAACTGGAGGGAAAACATTTCAAAACATTGTCAAACCTCAAAATCAAACTTTTTCGAGAGAGGGGAAACCAATCGAAGGACACACAGAAAACTGCCTCCACTTATCGTAATGTCTGATGTGATACATCTGTATCGCCTGTAGTATGGTTTTGTTGTTTGGTAAAGTTTTGCATTTTTGTGAAAATAATGTGAAATCAAAACGATAAAAACTCCAACTTAAGGAAGTAGGAATTTTCACAGTTCTCTCAACTACAGATCCTTGAGGTTATGTATAGTTTCAGGCTCTTATTGACAAGTTATCAGTTTTAATTTCCCTTCCCAATAAGATCTACTGTTTGGTTAAACCATTAAGAAATGAATAGCTTATAAGTGACAGACATGTCTCCAGTTTTTAACTGGTCTGCAAAACAGATTTTGTTCACAGTAGCGCATTTAAAATAAAATAAAACTGTGCAGAAGGGTGACAGCAAACACTCCTTTACCTGGACTAGGAAATTTCCCTGAACACAGCCCCAGCAGCTGATCCATGGTATTATCAGATTCTTCATCCTGTCCTCTCCCCTTACTCTTTTCTGTTTCCATGTGCTCCTCTCCGGCCTGTGTTGGTGGAAACGCTCCAGAGCACAACCCGAGCATCTCATCCTCCTGTGTTGCTCCGAGGTCTCCAGCCATGCTTGAGCCACCCTGCGCTGTCCCAAAACCACCTGAGCACAGGCCTAACAGTTCCCCCATGTTGGCATCCATCGCATTTTCATCCAGGCTGTCCAGGATCAACTGTCTCTTGTGGGAGCGAGGTGCACCGGGCCGTGGGCCCACGTTAAGGAAGCCGTCTGCATCTAGTAACTGGGAGTGGGTGTCGTCCTCCAGGGAGAAGCGACCCTGGGAGTCTCCTCCCAGACCAGGCCCAGAAGCTGCTTCGCCCAGGGGACCCGAATCTGCTCCTGGGGATGGAGGTGCATACAAGTCTTGGGAATCCTCAACAGGGAGGCAAAGAGAGCGCTCGGAGAGTTTGCCTGAACTCTGATAGAAGAAAAAAAAAAAAAAAAAAGATTAAAAAAAACCCATTTCATTTCGAAGGAAACAATATATAAATGCTGAAAAATATTTTTTGTCTCTTTTGAAGTTGCCTTTCCTCATTTTTATTTAATGTAATCAAGTTTCTTGCCTTGAGGTCTTGGGGGAGGGTTTTGTATAAACTTATAGTGTCCTATCATTTCAGCTCGTTTACTTTTAGTTCATGTAAATGTCAGTATATGCAGGTGTAAGTGAGTCTGTACATTTGTACACAAATATCTGAGTATATATTGTATTTTTACTGTGTTTTTTTAATGAGCAAAAGTAAAATCATGACACTAAAATTGTAGATTTTTCAATGTGCCTCATCACTTTGACTGAAATAAAAACATTTTTTTAACCCTGTGCAGGTATGGGACAATTCAAATCCCTGATGATATTTTGGTGCTCAAACTATTAAACACACTGAAAATCCTTTTCTCTTACCTTGGAGGCAGAGCCGAGGAAGCTGGGCCTGAAGTGGCAGGGAGAAGGGGAGCGGAAAATGGAATAGTTGGAGATACTTCTTCCGGCGGAGCGCTGATGATTCACAGGCTGGTAGGAGGTTATCATAGATCCTGCTAACTCAAAGCTGCTGTTGTGGCTGTTGTCCTTCATCAGGGACAGAGAGTCGTCCTCTTCTGGAGACGACAAGGATGAGAAAGAGCGAAAAAGATAAATGTACAAGTTTTGATAAAAAAAATAAAAAATAAGTGTCCTGCCAAACTTTCAAGGAGTGTAAAAAAAACAACATTTTTATCACTATATTTAAAGCATTTTATCTCAATAATAGCTAATGATAACTATACATCAGTTTGTTTCGGATATAAAAACTATGGACCAACTGAACACAGGCCTTTCACTCTACTCACCCATCTTATTGCTGCTGCTGTCCTGTCCAGAAGGACCAGACCTTCTTATACCATCACTAAAAATGAGAACAGTGCATGTATACGCAGAGTAAACATACAGTGCATACAAATATAAAAACTACAATAAATATAAATGATGAAAGGCAGTTTTATCATTACATTCATTTAAGAAGCATTCTCTAGTGTCACTTACAATGTTAAAAAGTTAACAACATAAAGAGACACACAACCAGAAACACACTTACCCGGTACGAGAGCAGGAGTTCCCAGGGAACAGCATGAGCGTGCCATCAGTGTTTATCAGGTCAGGAGTCGGTGAAGGACCGTTTAGTGCCACAGGAGAAGGACTCCTGATACTCTGGGCCACACTGCCTTCCTCATCTTCATGTTCCTTCTCTTCTTCCTCACCATCATCACCTCCCAGTAAGTCATCTACATTCTGGTAAAAGAGAAGATCAGGCTTGACATGAGTACAAAAGGGATAAATGCAAAAATGTGTATAAAGCAATTAGATTGTTCCAAAGCAGCAAGAAACAAAACATCCTCTTACCTCTTCTTCCTCAGACTCATCGGTCATATCTTCCTCCTCCTCTTCCTCCTCTCCACAGTCTTCATTGTCAAGGCGATTTAGCTCAGCTCTGCGTGCCCTCTCCTCCTGTCTCCTTTGGGCCATGGCGAGCTGCAGGCGCTGCTTAAGAGTCAGCAGCTTCTCTCCTATGAAAAGAGGGGACAGAAGAGGCTAAGCATGTCATGAAGCAAACCAAATCTCCAAGTCAATATATGTGTGCACCTTTGGACCACGGCTAATGTTGATTTCTCCTTTGTTTGTTGATGTTGCTAAATAAATCTGAAATACACATGTCAAAATTAACTAATTTTCCAGAAACCCTGGTCTCTATGTGCACATCATATGTACAGTATCTCACAAAAGTGAGTACACCCCTCACATTTTAGGAAATATTTCATTATATCTTTTAATGGGACAACACTGAAGAAATTACACTTTGCTACAATGTAAAGTATTAAGTGTACAGCTTGTATAACAGTGTAAATGTGCTTTCCCCTCAAAATAACTCAACACACAGCCATTAATGTCTAAACCGCTGGCAACAAAAGTGAGTACACCCCTATGTTAAATTCCCATAGAGGCAGGCATATTTTTATTTTTAAAGGCCAGTTATCTTATGGATCCAGGATACTATGCATCCTGATAAAGTTCCCTTGGTCTTTGGAAATAAAATAGCCCCACATCATCACATACCCTTCACCATACCTAGAGATTGGCATGGTTTTATGTCGGTTAGCCTAATAGCTGGTTTGATTTGCATTGAGAGATGATTTTATGGAAAGTACCCCATGCCAATCTCTAGGTATGGTGAAGGGGATGTGATGATGTGGGGCTATTTTATTTCCAAAGACCAAGGGAACTTTAACAGGATGCATAGTATCCTGGATCCATGAAATAACTGGCCTTTAAAAATAAGAATCTGCCTGCCTCTAAGGGAATTTAACATAGGGGTGTACTCACTGTTGTTGCCAACGGTTTAGACATTAATGGCTGCGTGTTGAGTTATTTTGAGGGGACAGCACATTTACACTGTTATACAAGCTGTACACTTAATACTTTACATTGTAGCAAAGTGTAATTTCTTCAGTGTTGTCCCATTAAAAGCTATAATGAAATATTTACTAAAATGTGAGGGGTGTACTCACTTTTGTGAGATACTGTATATCCATACCTGGTTTGGTTGCAGCAGGCTTCTCTGCTCCCTCTTTAACAGTGACAGTGACTGACTCTGTGTGCAACTCTTCCTGGCCGGACGGGGTGCTGTCTTTGCGGACGATGTCGAGCTGCATTGTTCGCTCTCCCTGAGGGCGTACAGGTGCCTTGACGTGACGAAGGTAACGTTCCTTCAGGGCCTCCACACCTAGTTGAAGATCAGAGGTGAATATAAGATCTAAATTTAATAGTAGAAATGTTTATTCTGATTTACGACACATTCTTCTAACTTGGCTGAAATCCTAAGAGGATCATCACTAACCAGGGTTGGGCTGTGGGAGCTCGAGCTGAACAAAAGCCCCGTCATCTGGACACAATTTAGCGACGGGTGGGGGGTCCAGTCCAAGCTTCTTCAGTCTGGCCAATCTGTCCTTCTTGGGTTTGGTGAGTTGCTGAGCTGAAGGCTCTGCTGCAACTGGATCAGTGCAGTCACACTGAGTGGCTAAAGGCTGCACTAAAGCCCCAGACACAGATTCTTTTTGCAGGGCATCAGAGTCAGACATTACTGCAGTGTGACTTTGTTCTAAATGTGCAGGAGACGTTTCTTCTCCAGAATCAGGTCTCACCGCTTCATCTGTTGTGACTGACTCCTGCAGACTCTCAGAGAGGTAAAGCATCGGTCCAGATTCCTGGTCGGGATCTAGGCTCGCAATTGCCTCTCTGGCCTGGTTGAGGCTCTCCTGCTGCGGGGACGAGGTGGCGGCAGGATGGCGTATGGGCTGGACCTGAGTGGATGACAGATCTTCAGAGGGAGAAGAGTCCGGCTCTGTGGACGGCTGCAGAGGCTCGTTGGGTGGGTTGGTGGGAGGTGGAGGAGGAGCTGACGGTGTCTCCAACATCATGGCTGAATACTTTGTGGATCTGAAGAGAACAAGATTATCATTAATTTGTAGGTTTATTACCGAGGGCTGGAAACTTTTGATTGAATGTTGATATTGGTGTTTGATTTGTATTTGTGTGTGTCACACAAAAATAAATGCAAAACTTAAAAATGAACTTGGTGTGTGAAATTAAACTTTTAGCTAGCTGTTGCCTGGATATATGCGTGTTATGTTTGTCTTTACTTCAACAAAGCCATGGCAGGCCCCTCTGGCCTGGCTCTCTTCCTAAAGAACTGGTCGATGGTCTTCGGCTCAGGGATGTGGTAGGGCAGGCCTAGTGTAGACTCTACAAAGACAGAAAAAAAGATGTCAAAGATGACGTCTCAGTAGCATGGAGGACACAAGACACCTATTCACAACCCACACATTTCAAATTATGATTAATTATCAGAAAACCGTTAACACATTGCCACAATGGATAAAAGACAATTAAAGTGTTTCTTGTAAACTGACCTCTGACCAGCCTCTGAGACTCGCTGTGGAGCTGCTTCATTGCTTCTTTGCTGGCGCGTGCGGCTTTCCTCTCCTGAAAACATCACACATGTTGAGAATGAAACTGCTTTTTGGTATAAAATGTTGTAGCATTTAGAATAAATTCCAAGCATTTTGGCACTGCATACCACACGCTGGGGTTTCCCTGCTGCATCTTCCTCTTCCTCCTCTTCCTCATCCAGGAGAGGATCCTGCAATAATATTTCACTAATTACACAAAGACCTGTGTAGACAAAATCTGCAAAATAGTGTTATGCCACTCTTTTCACCAAAATGTCATGAATTGTGTCATCAGTATTATGTGTACCAATCAGCTCAATAGTGATAACAACAAAAAGCAAGGGCTTAAATTCCTGATTACACCTTTTACATATAAACACTGTGTTATGAACAATTCCAATTGCAACAGTCATCTTTTTTGTACCTTCTGTTTTTTCATCTTTTGCTTGACAGCAGCTCGGATGGCATCAAGAGACTCCTCTTCCTCCTCATTGTCCAGACCAGTGTCAAACAGGTCTGTGTCACCCAGCAGGCATCCACTGTCATTCAGAGCCCGAGGGAGAGGTGTGTTCTGGGAACATGCGTGCAATATAATCCACATCAAGGATTCTTATTGTTTAACAATCACTTAATTCTGCTAAGCTTAACATTTTATTTTATTTCCAAAATGTGGTACTTTGTGTAGATGTTAATTATAATGTGAGTACACACACAGCAAAATGTTTTCATATACAACACAAGGTTTGTGTGCAGTTAACTTATCATGACATAAAAGAGTCCAAAAAAAAAAATCTCCATGCATTTCCAGACTAGAGTCTCAGCATAACAAGAAAAAAACACCACAGTGAAAAGGCCAAGCTTCACTAACCTCATTCATTTCAGAGAACCTCTCTTTCTTCTTCAGTTTTTCCACCACTTTGCTACGCTTCTCCTTTTTCTCCCGATGCCTCTGGCTCTTCTTCCTTTCTTTCATCGATTTTGCGTCCTTTCTCACCTCCTCCCGTTGCTCCTCCATTTCTCCACATCCCTGTTGCTCGGGCTCACTGTCTTCGCTGTCAATGGGAGCACGGCTTATTCTCTTGCTCTTCTTTGCCCCTCTTGCTTTCCTCTCATCCTTCTCCTCTGCCTCTCTAGTCTCCATCTCCTCTCCGCTGGAAGCAGATAAGACCAGTGCTTCGGCCATGTGTACACTGTTCTCCGCAGATGCCTCTTCTTCCTCACTGTCTCTAATGGCATTACGATGTGGCTTTCTGTGAACTGTGATGTCTTCATCGTCATCAGAATCTGAAAACAGATAACAATTTAGAGTCAAATATATATATGCACACATGCAATGATACTAAAACCAAAATAATTGTTTATCTTATCTAAAACGGGTTATGTTGTTGCCGTTGTTTGCCTGATGTACTGTGCTTTTATGTCATTTTATTTGTTCTAGTATTACTCAATAAATGATATAACCTCAGTCTTGTTTTTTGTTTTTTAAATGCATGCAAGGATTATTATCTTTAATCTGTAGGTGCGTCAAGTCCTTGAGGCACTTTGTTTTTTGACGTTGCATTAGTTTTTGTATTTTACACCTTTAGATAATTTGCACAGGCAGATTTGTCTTTGGGTTGTTATTGTGGATCATGGGATACTACTCAAAAAGATTTAACTGCTGCACTTACTGTAAACTGTGTGGTTAAGTATCCACTAAATACCTAAAATGTAAAATGTAAATATAACAAGTTTATGTAATTTTACAGATATTAACATAAACCTTTCCCTCATTTAAAAACAGCCAAAGTGGTTCCTGCTGCCCTGTCTCTCTCAGGCTGGATTATCATACATTGTTGTGTTACTTCACCTGGAAGCTCTTCTCTTTTGTTTGCTGTCTCTATGACCATCTCCTCTGCTGGGGAGCCCATCCCGCTGTCTGAATCACTCTCCGTTGCTGTTTGGGCCACAACCAGGAGCCCCTCTGCCTGGGTACAATAACACAAAACAGAATTTATCCATCATGAAGTGCATTTTCTATAGTATCGGGGAATCGTAGACTGTTTGAGCTGATGTCTGTTTACTGGAGAGAGAAAAAAGACGAGGCTCCAGATTCTATGCAACATAGCCTTAATCTAACATCGCTGCCAAATTTCAGTGTTCAGGGCTGATTCCTGTTCTGTGCACTGTTACCATACTTTAATACAATCCAAAAAAGGTACTAGGTATTAATTGCATGGTTAAAGTGTCAAGACTACAATCGTTGATAGCTGTCCAACTCCATGCATGACTTTTCTAGGATGCCAAAGTTAGAGCATGGGTCTGTATTTGTCAAAATACATCACTTAGGAAAGATAATTTCTTTACAACGTTACCAAAAACATGGAGGTCGTTGGTGTGACTTAAAGCAGCAAAACGTTAATTGTTAAATGTTAAAATACTTTAGTGGCGCCCTGCAATAAGCCAAACAATGAGCACGTAACGTTAGCTAGCTACAATGCTTCCCTTTAACGTTTATTAGTTAACTTAGCTAGTGACTGATTTCCGTGAGTAATCACCTAGACCACAAGCTGCTAAGATAACGTTATACGATTTTAACAGTGGTCAGCAAAGTAAAATGCCTAACTAACGTGCATTTAATCGATGCGACCAGGCCAAGACGACAGCCACCATCCCAGCTGGCTAAACCTAACCTAGCGAGCCAGCTAACTGGCTAACGCTAACTATAGTTGCAATTAACACATTTCTTTTTCGATCTTGCCAGTCTTTTAACTCATAACTAATGGGGACAAACATGTCAGGCTCATACGTTCACGTTACATAGCTAGCTAGACGTCCAAAATAAGGACTGATATCGGAAATAATTTCCTCACCTGTTGTTGAGAGACGACCAGGCTCATCTTTGTCCGCTCTTTTGTAAAATAAACCAGCGGAGACAACGCTTTGTCGAATCTCAGCAGCAGCAACAACAGACGTAGAAAAGCAAATGTCTGCGCGGCAAAGTCTATTTTAGGATTTTAAAGCACATTTAGAAAGCGTTTAGCCGGGCTGTTTCTCTTCCTCCCGCCTGTTCCCTAACCTTACACACTGAATATCAATTTTGATCTTTCGCGCGCTGTGACAGCTGGCCCGCAGTTTTTCGTCACTGAGGTGTCAATCGCCTCGTTCTCGCAATCCTATTGGTCTATTGGGGACGTTTGTATCCGCCCCATTTGACGACATGCCTTGGTGGGAGCTGATTTTAAATACCGGAAATGCTCGGACGGGCGGGGCTTCTCTTAATACATCCATGGGCTGAGAGGGGTTTTGCAAAAGTGAGGGTGAGGATAAAACTTTACCCCGAGGGAAATTGTGCAGCAGTTGCCCCATTAATGAACTTACTTATTGGTGAGGACAGTTATGAATTTTTAATGTTCAGTGTGTAGAGGATGAAAAGTAGGCCTACATCTGCACAGGGCCACTAGAGATTTACTATGTGGTTAAAGATTTTACATACAGACCATTTAATGCATTTAATACATGTATTTGTTATAGATTAATCTACCCAGGAATATAGTTAAATAAATAGCTTAATCTCGACCAACTATATAATAAAACAATAATACAACACACACAGGGGTAATTTTCCTCATGAGTACTTTTATTTTATTTTTATACTTTGAGCACATTTTGCTTAGAATTCTTACAGTATGTACTTTAACAAATATTTTAAATGGACTTTTACTTGTAATGGAGTATTTTACACTGTTGTGTTGCCACTAAAGTAAAGCACTTGATTCAATGGTAAAAACAAATACTCTGATCTTTTACTTGAGTAAGAGCAGCAATGTCAATGCATAAAAATATTAGTTTATAATAATATAGTTTTTTCCAAGTAAAAGTCCTGGTTTCAAAAATTTTAGTATTAGCGTCAAAATATACTGAAGATACCAAAAGTAAAAGGAATCGTTATGGTCCAATTTAGAATAGTGTATTACTGGATTATATAAACGGACTGGATCCATAAATGTATAAGCATCACTTTAACGCTGGTTAAGGTAGGGTAGCTGTACTGCTAGGTAACCAAATCTATAATATTGCATCATAATTCATTTGTAAGTAGCATAAAATGGAATTACTGCTTAATAAAGCAATTACTAAATTAAATTAGTAGCCTAATTCAGTAATTAATCAATTCATTGAATACTTTTCCAACAATGAATTGTAATCAACTACCAACTCTACTTGAGTGCAGTACAGTTAGGAGATACTGTCTTCAAGTTCAAGTACCTGTGTGCAGGGCCAAAGTACAGTATTTGAGTGTTTTTTGAGTGAATGTACTTTACAACCCTAATTTGAATACTTTTACTTTTTACTCTACTTCAGCTCTGCTGGTTTACATCCCACCATTTTATATTTTATTGTTATATTATTATTGAGATTAGTTTTACTGTATTATGTTACCATTATACTATATAATGCAACGGCTTAGTTCCCAACACCCTCCCCACCTTTGACTGGGATCATTAAAGTTTGATCGGTTTGATCTACCAGTGCGATGCAGCAAGTTACGCATGCGTACAGCGGGGTCCAAGGCTTCTAACTGGCGCATGCGCACTTACAAATCCTCAGAACCAGCAGCGGTAGCTCGGGTCAGTTCAGTCAGCAGCAGTCGTCCACGCATCTATATTCCCTTTTCTTAAATTAGCCACTTTAAGCTTCGCGATACCGCCCCCAATTTCAGCGTCGGTACGGAGCCGCCAGGCCGGGACAGAGACGGAGAGAGAGGCCTCGGCCATGGAAGCGCTCGGACCCGGTAAGAAATTTAAGAAAATAGAAAGCGAACAGCGGAGAGAGCGATCCGGGTGTTGGGTGCGTGTGCGCTTATGCGTCGCATCACTGGGGGCCGCGGCTGCAGCGAGGCCTTGACGCTCTGACGGGAAAACAAACCGAGGCCCAGCCCGTGTGTGTGTATATATGTGTGTGACTTTATTTACAACGAGTGGGAGCCACGTTTTGTGTTTGTACGAGGTAGGTTTGTGTTTAAAATCGGTTATCCAGTAATGTCTGTGCTGTTTTATTGATCTGAAGCACGCACTGCTCGTCGTGTCGGGGCTGGCATTGTGTGAGTGGGGATTTAACCAGGACCTTCCTTCCTGGCTTCTTTCCGCGTCGTGTGTTTACGTTGTTTGTACACGATGTGTTTCTCTTTGGTCACATAATACGACCTCATTCATACAAGGAGACCACACAATACCGTCGAAATATGTCAAAATATCCCACCTGTATCAAATCTTTTCCTGCTAAACCATTTACATTTGTACCATCGCCATCAGGAACAGTACGTCTCTTCGGGCTGCCCTCCGACCAAGATGACAGCCAAGGGTGAAAAACAAAAAAACACCAATAAAACGCATGTTACATGCGTTAAATGAGCATACGTGTGTGTTTTGTACCGTAATTTACTGGTTTTATACGAGGCTGTCATTGGTTAACGCGCCATGCGTCTGAGAGCACAGCAGGGATGGATGGCGCGTTTATCGATCAGATCTGCAGGCCAGCTCCATATAATTCTCCTATATGATAACAAAGGCACTTATTTTGCAGTGATGCATTGATCTAAAGATAATGCATGCGGAGATGAATCGGCCATACGTGTACACACAGCGATACAAAGCATTTTATTAGCAAAATATGTGTTTACCTCCATTTATATCTAAATAGACAAACTGTTCCTCATTTTGTTTGTGAAATGCGCCCTTACATACATGAGTAATTGAGTGCAGCTTGCAGAGCAAACACATCACATTTTTTTGTCACGGTGAAGAAATTTTTGTTGCATCGCTGCATATCCACACACATTGACCACATGCTCTTAAAGAAATGTGGTGGCAATAGGACATAGACTTGGATGCATAAGTTAAGGACATTTGTTAAACAGCATGGTACTGTGTGAGCATGGCGATGTTTAGATAGGATAATATTGTATAACCATCCACAGGTGTGTGAGCCACACATAATCAGTGAAAGCCATCAATGTCTTATTTATGATAACAGCAGCTGCTACATTCAACGTTCAACTGGTACTTTCAGGATTTCCACCAGCCAGTCAAGGTCTAGTATTTAATACATGTTTACCTTTATTAGAATGTGGATGTAGGTGTGATATTGCAGCCATTATTTACATTAATAATAATTAATTTGAATACAGCAGTACGGTTGTGGTGCCCAGTGTCGGACCTTTTTAAACTCATATTGGCCTACACTGAATGCATCTTTACAAGAGTCTTATCTGCAAAACAAGTTAGGCTTTTTAGAACGTCTAACTTTTTCAACAGTTGTATTAAGTGATATACACTTTGACAAAAACACAATAAGATCACAGATTTAATTCTGCAATCAGCAAAGTGATACAATAATGATGCTGTATTGCTTTTTAAAGTTGATAGACAAACTACCAATTATACCCAACCCTTTATAGAATGTGCCATGTAAGGGCCCTGACACACCAACCAGACGGGCCGACCGTCGGCAGAAAAGCCAGTCAGACTGATCAGTCGGGTCCCGAGGTCCAAAAAAATGCCTCAGAACACACTGAGGCGACAACGACTTGAGCGTACACTCTATGCGTGCGCGAAACGTAATACGTCTCCATACCAGCAGACGGCGCTGCTCTGTATTGTTTCCATTAACAGTCTGATTATTTCCCAGAAAATGAAGACCGGCAGCTGATTGGACGAACGCGTCACGTGGTTCTTTTTTCTCCGGAAATTCACAGCCAGACTGTCATGGCGGCTTGTTCAGAATACGATCTCATATTTTACTAAAATAGTTCACCTAAACGTGTTTCTGAAAACATTTTAAGCGAGAAATAGGCCATGCAGTTGTTGAATCTGTCTTCATTTCAGATCGACAAACGTCAGTTTAAAAGATTTTCGTCAGATTTTGAGCGGCTCATCCGCTCCCGACTGCCCTGTCCCCGACTGAACATGTCGGGTCTGCCCAAATGAATGCCGATGGCTCCTCGGACGGCCGACAGCAGGGGACACACCGAACAGACTCGAGTCACGGACCTCGCCAGACGGCCCGACGCCCGATTATCGGGCTGGTGTGTCTTCTCTCTAAGACATTTTTGGTCACATTGTAGATTTTAATTTGAAAAGTCGACCTCCTCTGGGCCAGTTGTAGGAGATTTCTTCAGAAACATGCACAAATGGCCTTTGCTTAAGTGTCGCTGGAGTTCTTTTGGCAGGGCGCCCCAAAGGTGTGTAATAATGCCATGCAGTGTCTTCATAAAGCAGCTTGTTTAATCTGTTCTTATTGTTTAGGTGCAACTGTTAGAGTGGTGTTCAGATACTACTAAAGCAGCTGACACAAGTTGTCACAGGAAAGATGTAAAAAGAGGCAGACAAGCATTCATTCACTGTAGGTGGTGTGAATTAAGGCAAAGCTAAGCCCACTCAGGTTGAAAATGTTATAACTTGAGCGAGAAATTCATGATTGTCCGGAAATATGACTCCACATCATGAATATGCAGCGACAGATGCAAAAAGGCAGAAGTCTGGAGTAAAGTAAGTGACTACAATTCCCAGTAAATTGTGGGAATGTTTGATGATAATCTCAACATCCGCTATTACTCATAGATGTTATTTAAGCAGCTGTACTGCCAGTCAAGAAATGTTGTGGCAGATGAACATGGACTGCAGAGGTGAAATTTATGTAAATATTAATATAATATTGCCTTTCTGGTCTGATCTGTACTCATCAGTTAAAGTCAAAATCTGTTGCTCCTGAAGCAACAGCGAATAGTTAAACTTCTCTGCACTGATGGGTGGATAGTTCTTCTTGTGAATGGTCTTTCTCAGTACCTCTGCCTCTTCCCCAGTCCAGCCTGGTACCTTAATCCAGGTTATTTGCAGGTGTTAGCGTCGGCGTGCCCCCTGCTCAGTGCTGTTAGTCTCTGACTCGCCACCAGACCAAGCCATCATCCTCATGCTTAGCTTAAAGGACAATTCCAGCGTAAAACGAACCTAGGGGTTAATAACAGATGTGTACCCATTCTGTCGTTCTCTGGGACATGTTTTCATGCTAATCGAATGTGATTTGTAGCTTGAAAGACGCTAGCGCGGACCGCTGATGAGCTTACAACGCTAGTATTCTCGGCACAGGGAAAGTAAAAACAAATCGCTATTTATACCACTAAAAAGGCTCAAAATATCACCACACTTCAACGGTAGCATAATGAGGGTCCCTAAATGTTAACTGAAGCATTGAGAACTTTGTAAATGTACAGACAGTTTATTGAAAGATTATAAAGACACTCGCGTTCATGTTTACGTGCCGCCGACGTCTTGAAAACCAGTCATGACTTACAGCTGGCGATGCAAACTAAAATCAAAAGCAATTTCCTCATTATGTATGAAATAATCGCACTCTGCATAACTTGTCTAGTGTACTTACTCAGTGGATAACTGTCCATCTGGTCCCTCCGATCTGGGTCGCTGTCTCCAATTTATTTTCGGGACATGGAAAAAAGTTTCAAGTACAGCCCTGTTTATCGGAGGGGTGAAATCTTCAGACTGTACAAAACACAGTAGCGATTTTGTTTTCACTTTCCCTGTGCCCCGAATACTAGCGTTGTAAGCTAATCAGTGGTCCGCGCTACCGTCTTTCAAGCTACAAACACATTCGATTAGCATGAAAACATGTCCCAGAGAACGACAGAGTGGGTACACATCTGTTAATAACCCCTAGGTTCGTTTTGCGCCGGAATTGTCCTTTAAGCCCAGCTGTGTCTCGGCTTGATCACACTGTGGTTAACAGGGAAGGACACACATAGCATTGTTAGGCTGTACAGTGCACTAGTAGTAAACCTCTCATCAAATGTGAGTACACCACCACACACAATCTCATGGTTTTTAAACATTAGATCAGCGTAGAGAGAAAAATTGGAATAGTTGGACAGGGAGGCGATAATCTTTGTACCGTGTTGTGTTGCTCCTTGAAGATGTTGGTGGTCAATTTTTGGATTCAAGCTAAAAGACGCACTCAAACTACATAAGGAGCAGAACGACTTGTTTGGCTCCAGTCATCTGTCATTTTCTGTGCCAGGGAAAGCTCGTTTCACTTCCTCTGTGACTCAACGTAACTGCAGCTCTGTCTCACTTGAAGCAGAAGCATAAAATTATGCAGGAAGCTTGCTTGACGAGTTGTTTGAATCAAGGACTAGGCTAAATGCCAACTTTGACAAGTCTGAAGAGTCTCTATGTGAAATCTAGCTCTATTTAAATGTTTAAATGATAAGTTATATTAAACAAAAAGGAATCATCAACCTATTTAAATCAATTCAGATTGCCTTAATGCATGGCAAGGCTGCTAAAAGGAAGAATAAAAAACATTTGCATTAATGTACATTTTTATCAATATGCTTGTGAAAAAGAACAAAATGTATTAAGGAAAGAAATTACTTAACATAGGTTGTCTTCTAGATAGACATAATGTTCTACCATGTGTAGCTACAATTGAATTTCTGATTAAGTGGCACTCTTTGAACATGTTATGTTCCTCCTGATTGTTTTCGTATTGGAAGCTGTTGGTAAGTGTTATGTCTGCTTGCCTGTGCACATCTTTTCCCTCCATGACAGTTTGGGTAGATGCAGCCATAAACTGTTTATTTTGGCTGTGGTTATGAGGAAGGATGAGTTTGGGCATTTCATGTTGAGAGTGAGACACGCGCATATCTAAACGTAGTAGTGTGGCAGCTGAGGAGGCTATATATAGGTACATCTCTGGTTTTGGTGAAAGTAGAGGAAGACCTCGAACTCACTGCGCTGCTCACACAGAGTAAAACCCCTTCTGTAGTACTTTTACATGCACCCAGTGAGCAGAGAAAAATTGAAACCCATGCACAATATCATACAATTCAACACACAGGGTATCTGCAGGTTAAAGTCTGCCTCAAAAGGCATTAGATGATGATGATGATAAAAAGTCTTAAATGTAGTTTACAAGTCATTTCTCTTGTCTGGTGTAGGCAGTAATGTTAGTGGGTTTTTGTTACTGATTGCGGGCTGCTTAATAAATAAATCCAGGCTATAATGTCCATACTGGCTCCATCTCTAGAAAACTTTTATAATCAATTAGTCTTTTAAACCAAAATGCCAAACAACATTCAGATTTCTGCTTCTCCAATGTAAGGATTTGCTGCGTCTGTCTGACTTTTATATCTTCGTAAACAGAATGTTTTGGGCATTTGGCTTATTGGTCAAAAAATGTTCAATATTTACTGACATTTTATAGACTTAACGATTAATCAAACATGTCAGATTAATCTAATGAAAAAAATTAAATTGCATTGTATGTGGTATTATAAAGGTCTTAAAGTCTTTGCAGAAACCCTGAGTACAGCAGTATGCATTCGCTTTGTGGAAGGTCAAATTTGCATGAAAGATGTCATAGTTTGCAGTTGTGAGAATGTTGTGTGAACTGCATTTTATTCTATTTTTTTTATCCACCCCCACATGTACGTACAACCGAAGACAGGATGTTATAAACGCATTTTCCTGCTTGTAAACCTTTACGTAGACACCAACACAACGTACCAAAATGGAGGCAAAGGAATGCACTTGAATTATCATCGAGTTGCAATGCACTTGAAATGGTTTTGTGCGCTTTTGTGATACATAATGTAGAATTATACACTCAGAGCTCTTGGTATGCCTATTGTTACCATCAGTAACCTGGCCAGTAGGACAAAGGAGAGTGAATCATCAGATGGTTTTAATTCGTCGTGACAAAGAAAAACAGACATGCAACAAAGAGCTTCTTATTCAAGACTGTATCATAAGCAAAATAATGATGTTGAAAAGCTGAATGATAATATAATCAAGCTAATGGTTTGGTTTGTATGATAGAGGTGAAGGAGGAAGAGGAGGAGGAGGAGTGGGTAGCAGGGAGCAGGGGAGTTGATTTCGGGCCCAGGCTAGATGAGGGCATGTTTTCAGGAAGCGATGGGGAGGGTCCCAATTGTCCGTGCTCTTGAGCTTCACTTGCTAACTGGAGCGTGTGGGTGCATGGAGTTCAGGAGGACCCCCGCTGTCCCTTAGCTGTCGGTTAACAAAAGCTTGAAGCAGCCTTCTCAACCTCCTTCAATACCACCAACACAATGTTATTTTAATATTGTCTGTGTATATATATATTTTTTTTCTGCATATTGAGTATGTATTCCATCTTTTTCTTTTGTTCCAACTTAATTTAGAGCAAAGATCCTCTTTGAGCATTTTGCAGACATTCTTGTACAGATGCATGGCAGGCCAAAACAAGAGCTCAAGTATGATTTTGACAGCAGGCATCACAGTGCCTCCTTCCGTCCATGTTAATGTAAATAAATAGTGTTGATGTGAGATAGATTGTAATTCATTATCAGTTTTACTTTAAGCTAGATGAAGCCTGAGGTCTTGAGTATATAAATGTGCTGTTTTTAACTGACAAGTAAAGTGTTCAAGACATTTTTCCTCCATTGCCTGCAGCTTTTTATGCTACAAGACTCAAAGGCACAACACCTGCGTTAGGCACCTGTGTATGAGCATATACTGTATGTAATGTGTACGTGAGTGAGATGCATGTGTGTGGCGTGTACTGTGTGTAACGGTAATCCCAGACTGCGTGGCACCCCTCCATATGGCCCTGCTGCTGTCTGTCTGAGAGGAGCTAGGTCTTTGTCTCGGCAAGCGGGGTGGGCGCCCTGTGTGTCTGGGTGGAGCTGGGGGCGGGCTGAAGGATAATTGGAGGTCATTGTTTTGCCAGCCCCTTGTTGACCCATGTAGGTCAGGGGCCAGAGTTACGGATCAAACAAACCGTTTATGTGCGCCTCTGGGTCTGTGAGGCCATTTCAGTGCATTCAAGCAGGTGTCACTGATGAGTTTGCAACAAGCTTGGCGTTACACCGCACACATTCATCTTTAAAATCTGACATTTAATGCAAAGATAAACGCTCTCACTGTCGCCACCTTTTGTTCACATTCAAAATAAATGTCAAACATGCTTTATTTTAAGCTTGGAATCCATGCATTTTCTTCAAAAGTCTAATAGGTCAAGCCTTATAAACTCTAAAATCCTGATAATTGACAATCACTCTTTTCTCTGCTCTATCCAGGCCCGCCCGCCCCTCCCTCTCTGTTTCAGCCTCCGCGGCGTCCCGGCCTCGGCACAGTGGGGAAACCCATCCGGCTCCTGGCCAACCATTTCCAGGTGCAGATTCCCAAGATTGATGTCTATCACTATGATATCGACATCAAGCCTGAGAAACGGCCTCGGAGGGTCAACAGGTAAATCCTACTAACAATTTTGAGCAGAAAATGCACATTTTAGTAGAGTTTCTGTCTTAGATATTGCTAATTTTGAGATGCCAATTGCATCTCTAGCTATTATAACGACACAGACAGACTGCCCAAGGAGAAACTTGTCTCTCGGGGTCAAGAAGTTTAGATACTAGCAAATGGGGAAAGAAGGAAAAAAAAGCATTTTGTTTTATTGCATTAAAAATCTGCATGGCCATTTTTATGTTTATGTCACAAGAAATGTTGTTAAATTACTGTTATGCCTGGGGTTTTTTGGCTCACCATCCTGTTGTCCCGGTCTTCTAGGGAGGTGGTTGATACCATGGTGCGGCACTTCAAGATGCAGATCTTTGGAGACCGACAGCCTGGCTACGACGGGAAGAGGAACATGTACACAGCACATCCACTGCCAATTGGGAGAGATAGGGTTGGTATTTCAAACACCTGACGCTTATGTCATGAGCATGTACACAAGTTAATTTGTGTCTTTTATAAATGTGTGTAAATGGTTTTTGACATGTAGAAAAATCAATTACTCTAAAGGATTCATAAAGGAGAAATTGTTTACAATTAATAACCTAAACCCAGCGATTTGTTCATATTTTAGGCGCGAGGTGGCAGGCATGTAAATGGCTTAGTGGATTAGGTTGAGTGTTTTGTGGGTTTGTAAGTGGAAGGCTGCCAGCTGGATCTGGAAAGTCTACCAGAAATGTGAGACCAGTACTGATGTACAGGACCTCTAATGGAAGATGGAACACCAGTCTCTTGAATGCTCATGCTCTTACGTTTTTTTTACTTGTTTATTGAAGCCTAGTTAGGCTTTTAAAATAGTTTTGATCCTCCATTGAAGTTATTTTCAAATACATTGCTTTATAGAGAAAACCTGACACTAAGTTTTGATGTTCGACAAAAGAATTATGTGATTTTGCTCCTAAATGTAAAATCATGTTGTCTGCGTTTGGTCTGTTAGCCCTAGAATAAGAGAAATTTACCTTCAAACAATAGCATTTAATCATGAATACTGAGATCAATACTAATATCTGTTTTAACAGTGTTAAGCTGTTTTAGGGTAAATTCAGCATAGTAAAAAAGGAAAATACAACGTCCTTTTTGTTTAAAGTACTACTCGTACAGTAAATTTACATTGGGCCTAAGTACATTTCCCCCAGTTCTTTACTTCTTGTTGACTCTGCACGGCTGTGCTAATGTAAAGTTATAATGTCTTTTGTTGTGTCAAAGACGAACCGGTCCAAGGATTCTTTCTGTGTTGCTCTTTTTTTTCAATCTACTTTGCACTTGGGTATTTATTGCATTTTATCTCTCCCCATCACCTGTTCTTCAATCCATTTCCCTTCGCTCATCTTCCCCTCTCTCTCCATCATTAGGTGGATCTGGAGGTGACCCTGCCTGGTGAGGGGAAAGATCAGACGTTCAAGGTGTCTTTGCAGTGGGTGTCTGTGGTCAGTCTTCAGATGCTGCTGGAAGCCCTGTCAGGTCACCTTAACGAGGTCCCCGAAGATTCGGTTCAGGCTCTGGATGTCATCACACGACATCTGCCTTCCATGAGGTACTGACACTCATCACCTCTGCCTTTTCACAAACGCACCACCCACATCTTTTTCACATCTGTTGACACAGTTATTGCTTTTCATCTTTTTATTTGCCTGTATTACTTTAATTTCCTGCTGTTGTGTGTCTTCCTGATCAAATGATATTGCAAGCAAATTACATTTTTATGGAATTGATAACCAACAGCAGCTTTCGTTGCACATCACTAACAACTGAGGGCACTGTATTTCTGTTAACTTTGATTTGTATATCACATCAACCTAAAACTGTGAACCTTCTGCATCATGAGGAGAAATCAATTCACTGCACACAGATCATTAAAGGAACACGCCGACTTATTGGGACTTTAGCTTATTCACCGTAACTCCCAGAGTAAGACAAGTCGATACATACCCTTCTCGTGTCCGTGCGTGTTGTAACGCTGTCTGACGGTTCCACCGGTAGTTTAGCCTAGCACAGATCCTGGAGGCAACGTAACATGAGACACACCCATCTTCTAACTGTAAACAAACTGGGAACTATATTCTCAGAAAGGCTTGCTGCAAAGCATATCACTCTGCCCAAGTAGCAGAAGTAGCAGAGCTTCGCCTTCTGAGAATATAGTTCCCAGTTTGTTTACAGTTAGAAGATGGCTATGTCTCATGTTACGTTGTTTTTTGTACACGCTGTGACTCTACAAATTACAACATGTAAATAGGAACATGTTGGCGTTATTTTGTCACTTATTCGGAGCAGTAGGCTAGGTGGAACCAGTTACCTCCAGGATCTGTGCTAGGCTAAGCTACCGGTGGAACCGTCAGACAGCGTTACAACACGCACGGAGATGAGAAGGGTATGTATCGACTTGTCTAACTCTGGGGGTTACGGTGAATAAGCTAAAGTCCCAATAAGTCGGCGTGTTCCTTTAAGTCCACATTTTCGGGAACACTTGATTTAATACCATTGTAGGTTAATTTGCAAACCTAGCAAATATGAAATGGTCCTCCAGTCTGTCTAATCTGATTCAGAAACCAAAATATTGTTGACTTTTCATTTATCGAAGTGGTTTGAGTGTTAATTAATTTGGTCCATTATTTGACCTCTGTGTTTGTGCACACAGGTATACTCCTGTGGGGCGTTCGTTTTTCTCCCCTCCGGAGGGCTACTATCATCCTCTGGGTGGAGGAAGGGAGGTGTGGTTTGGTTTCCATCAGTCTGTCCGTCCTGCCATGTGGAACATGATGCTCAACATCGACGGTGAGACCTGAGTTGAGCTGATCGACTTCAGCTGTGATTTAAAGTTGACTTAGTACATTCATTTAAAAGCATTCTGTATCAGGCTGATATTTTATGTGGGTGTTAGCTGACCAATATAAATAATGTTCTCATGTCTTAATGCTCTATCCAGCAAGATTGGATGTATTTGTGTGCACAGAATCACTGATAATCAGCAATGAATTGCGCTTTTATTTATACCTTCAGCTACTTTGTCCATCTATGCCTAGACCGTAACTGTAGGCTTTACAAATGTTCCACTAAATACATTTAGTGCCATTATGGCAATCGGGTAGAAAACTTGATCTCCACTCAAGTAATGGTATAAGCAAAAAGGAGAGATAATGAATATATACCTGATTTTTAATTCACATAATTTCAACTTAGAACTTACTTTGCAATGAAAGAAAACATGATTGACACGGTTATAACTTTCTGGAGTTGTCACCCTCATACTATAATATTATAAACCATGCAGTGTTATGGCATCTGATAAGCCTTTAAACTCATATATATATTACTCAAATTGAACTTCAGGGATTGTATTCCATTGTCTCTTCCCCAAAAATGCATTCTCCTTGGGGTTTTTTTTAAACACAGGGCTGTTATCAGTCTGAACACCCATCAAGTCAGTTGAAATTGTAAAACTCAGTATTTCACAAGGAATTTTGGCACTAAAGTCAGTTCCTAAATCTCTTAAGAGTGAAAGGGTAGCTGAGATGTCCGCTTGACACCATGACCAAAAACACTAACGGTCTTACTCTATGAAACTAAGAATGACTTATTGTCAAATAAAATACACAGGTCCTGTTGTGTTAACTGAACTGAGATGGTTTGCTTACTAGATAGTATGTATGTTTGTTTGTTTTTTTGTTTCTATGTGCTCAGTTAAATTGAGGAGACAGTCATTCTAAAGAAAGATGTGTAGCTGTTGCTGATGAGATCAGGACATTCATTATGGCTGCAAGAAGGTGCTTCAAAGCTCCATTTGTTATTGTGTCTTCTCCACTCCCCAGTTTTACAGTTTGACCAGACTGCCTGTCATCATGGATTCATTTAGCATGCTTGTAGTTATTGATGTATGGAATTGATTTGCTACATTTTTATATCTGTTCTACCCCTCAGTATCAGCCACAGCTTTCTACCGTGCTCAGCCTGTGATTGAGTTCATGTGCGAGGTGCTAGATATACAGAACATCAACGAACAGACCAAGCCACTGACTGACTCGCAGCGTGTCAAATTCACCAAGGAAATAAGAGGTACGCACTCAAAAATAAAAGGGCCAACGTTAACAGACGTGCACATCTTATGTACACAACTTCTGTGACTCACTGTGTAACAAATTCCCCACATAAATTACAGATAGGTGTGGGCCTGCAAGGCACATGCATATTGTTTTATGCAGTGTGTCAGAACTAAAGAAACTAAAGACACCCGCTCCTGGCACATAATCATGCTGTATACCCACCACACATACACACAGCTTAGCCTACACCAATGCTGAACACTTGTTCTTAACCTCAGGGTGACAAAGGATTGTGTTTCTCAAATCAGAAAATATGTTCATGTGACTCACACAAGTACTCATAACGGATCTTCTGAATAAAGCTTTTATTCATAACTCGCAGATCTTTTTGAATGCCAGAAAATACTGCTATTCCAAGCAGCTCTAGTCTGTGTTTTTACAATAACAGCAATGAAGACAAACAAAGAACCACCAAATAACCTTGCAGGAGATAATGGGATTCTTTAGACTGTGGAATTTCAATTGCATATTTTCTATGGCAGATACTTGTAAGCTCATCTAAATTCTCCTTTTTGGCTTTAGTTTTAAGTCGAGTTGTGACAAATGTGTTAATGGAAACTGCAGAGAGCTGTAACACCATGTACACCATTGGCTGCCTTGTCCGCATTTTTCTTCATCATGGCCTGAAAACAACATTAGAGGAACAGAAGTGTATGATTGCAACCTGCTAAATTTAGAGATAACGAAATATTTGAAATTGCAGTTGGTTGGAAAATGGTAATGCCTTTTCATGGTCTCTTCTGTAAGCGTTCTTTCTTGTATGTTTTTAAACAGGCTTGAAGGTTGAGGTCACACATTGTGGTCAAATGAAGAGGAAGTACCGTGTGTGCAATGTGACACGACGACCCGCTAGCCACCAAACGTAAGTGACTTTTCTACACTCATCAGTTTGTTCACCATCATCTGTCTGCAAAGGCATCATTGTATGTATATTGCAATATACCAAGGCCTTGTAAATATACAATTAATGTAACTTTGGTGATATTTTCCTTTTTGTGTTTTTGGTGTACATACTCATGTGGACTTCGCTCACATTTTCCATTTATTCACAGGTTCCCCTTACAACTTGAGAACGGCCAAGCCATGGAGTGCACAGTAGCTCAGTATTTCAAGCAGAAGTACAATCTGCAGCTCAAATATCCACATTTACCCTGCCTGCAAGTAGGGCAGGAACAGAAGCACACCTACCTTCCCCTGGAGGTGAGAAAGAGGCTGTTATGATTCTTAAATATAATTTTAGTTAAGGGTTTGACAATCATACCATTGGGGTAACATTCTTCCTTTTTAATTCCCCGCTGTTGTTCCTCTTATTTGATTGATTTTGTTTAATTAATCAAATGTTTCTTCCTGCTCTGTAGGTCTGTAACATAGTAGCAGGCCAGCGCTGTATCAAGAAACTGACGGACAACCAGACATCCACCATGATCAAAGCTACAGCTCGCTCAGCCCCCGACAGACAGGAAGAGATCAGCAGACTGGTGAGTGCCGTTTCCCTCTCGGGGTGGGAGTAAGAAAATCAATCAATCAATCAATGACCTTTATTTCAACTCATGAGACACTGAGGTAGCCCTTTTTTACCGTGACAACGAACTACTGTGGCAGCTGGAATTTCGTTGATTTTTCTCTTTTTTTTTCTTTTTTTTTTTTTTTATAACTTTTATTTAATTTCTCTTCGTTTCCCAGGTCAAAAGTAACAGCATGGTCGGGGGCCCGGACCCTTACCTAAAGGAATTTGGCATTGTGGTACACAATGACATGACAGAAGTGACAGGGCGTGTTCTCCCAGCGCCCATGCTGCAGTATGGGGGCCGAGTGAGTACAGACACAGGGCGGGACTGTGGCAGGGTGAGTACTGGGCAGGGGCTGCACTCTGGGGGCGCAAGCCTGACTGGGAATGCAAAGGGTGGGGGGGGCATCAGAATGAATGCTGGGACAATGGGGGGAGATCCAGGTTTGCAGAGGTCACTCACCTAAAGGGTGAGCGAATTTATGATACGATTTGATTTTTAATAATTAAATGAATGGGATTTCTAAGCAAATTTGAGATGGATAAATATTGAAATATTTATAAAAAAATAAAAATGGCTATACCGTTTTAAGTGAAAACATTAGCTCAAACAGCAGAGTTGCAAAGTGGGAGAAGCTACTTCAGGTGCCCTTGGTTCAGGAAGAAAAGTCCTTTTATTATCTCTGTAGACAATACGATGTGACTGACATTTGGATCACTTCTACAGCTTGGATGGACAAATTCCCCCAGTTGAATCATTCGTACAAAAGATAAACAACTGTCTTAGAGAAAATATCTTGTTTCTTTAAAAAAGAAAAGAAAATGTTGCAGGTACAAGCCTGTGCACATAAGAACGTATGGTGAGAAGTTAACTACGACTCCCAAGGTGCATTTCTGTAAACCTCTAATCACAGTGCGCAACATCTGTTATGTATGCTGCAAAAGGCAAGTAAAAGCTTAAGCTTACTGTGTTGTACTGATGATACAATCTGCACCTTAAATGAACTCAATCGCGCCATTTTAGATGATTTTTCTGCGGCTCTGATTTGCGTCTCTGATTGGCTTCTTCTCCATTGCGGCTGAGGCTCATGGGTCTATTAGTATTTACCCATTCTAAACTAAGGGGCAGAACATGATTTCTTATAAAGAAAGTTGTAATCATTAAAGCGTGTGGGCATAACATTAAAACTATAGGATTGTTACATTATCCAGGAGAGTCCTGTATTTCCTATGTTGATTTTAAAATTGAGGATGTCATTAAAAACAAAAATCAAATGGGGAAATATAGAATAGTTAGACACCTGCATAACCAGCGCCTCCTCCGATTTTGCAACTCTTTTTGCAAGTTTATTTACCTGCTGCTGTGAGCTCCAACTAATTCCACTCTGCCAGGCTATAACTCACATAACGTTACTGGTACATGAAAGCACACGGGCTAGCAATTTGCATGTAAACTGTCCGAGCTTACATGACGTTTCTGTCAGCAATTACCTAAAGTTAGCAGTTAGCCCAGCCAGGTATCTACCAAGAGTGTAGATATACCGTTAGCTGACGTTGTCACTCTCCACAATGCATTGAACAGTAACGTTCCACTAACGTTGTCAGTCTCAATCAACCAGTAGCAGCTAGTTTAACGTTATGAAAGGGGCTAGCTTTATTAGCTAGAGTAGCCTACCGAAAGTTATTACCTGTTCATCAGTAGCTGTTGGTGCATCTAGAAAGACGGATGGAACCGCATTCGTTGTCAGTGACTTGTGGTCCTTTTAGATTGCAGGATTTTTCAAAGTCTAGCTCAGCTACTAGGTTTCCCGACTGGAGTGCGCTTCTCTGTTTACTTTATGGTGCAGTACTACTAACCGGAGCTAAGTAAAATTCCGCCGCTGCTGAGAAACTAGTCCCTCAAAATGTGATGCGATCATTGAGATGCAAGGGTAGTTTTATTTCTAACATTATTTTATCAACGGACATTTTCATCGATAGTCTGGCGTTATAATTTATTTGCCTCGGGTGTACTGTGGAGTGGGTAAGACTGCTTTTAATGTCAGGCTAGCAGATACTGTTGACTTGCGCTAGCCTAGCACCAGCAAACTCTGCAACTGGAAGGACTGGATGAAAAGTGTTAAACTGTCTCCACTGATAAATAACACACTGGCTAACTTAGAAATGAGGTCCTGTGTCCAAAATTCTAAACCACCCCTTTTAAGGAAATCACTGCAGACCGCTGAGATTTACCCAGTGAATCTCAAATCAGCATTTGCATCCAACTTGTCAACAGAAGACTGGGAGCATTTTACCTAGATGAAAAATACAGACCTTTGACTCTGACATTTACTGGTTGTTGGGCGTGAGAGGCTGAATTGGGATTCAAGGATTGTGTGTAAGGGGAAGAATGTATGTGCTGCCACAGGAGGACGATACGACTCGAAGCTGCCCAACATTAAAGTAAAACATGTTTAAAAGATGTTCTTTTAAATCCTGTTTGTCTTTTTCTCCTATCTAAAAAATTGAAAAGGGTTAATATAAATACTAAAGCTGCTGGAATATAACACCCCATTCAGAGGCAGTGTTCAATGATTCTGCTAAGATAAAATGAAACTTTAATGATCCCTGTGGGGAAATTGGTTCAGTGTATGGACCAGCTTTTACTCTCTGCTAAATGTACAATTGTTCTTCACAGAATTACAGCAGATTGTTGCTTGGAGAGTGAAGAAAAACTCATGTTTCACTGCCAAGCTTAAATCCCACTATTGGCTGTCTGAACTATGTTAGTTAATTTACCCAACATCCTATCCGACTAACTACCACTCTTTCTGAAAGGCTTGGCCACTTGCCTGCTGGGACATTGAGTCTAATTGGCTTCCAATGAAATGCCCTTAAATGTAGACTGAAAGCTTTTCTCATTGAGAAGCAGCAGTCTGTCCTGTGTAACATGCACTGTGCTGTTTTTTTAAATTAATATTATTGACAACAACCTGTAATCATTTATTAGGTAGTTTTTAAATCCTGTGACTTTGATCATGTTAAAGAATTCTTTGAGACAATCTTGTAATGAGATGGAGAAGCTCTTAACTTTTCCTGGCAAACACTCAAAAGTATTTCACTGTAGTCACTTGTTTTGGAGAATAAAAGCTCTTAATGGCCTTTGGCAAATCTTGTTAACTTAATTAAAAGCCACTGTCCTTTGAATTTGTATTCACAACCACACTCAGAAGCAGGAGCACGCACCTAATAGTCTTCCAATAGATATATTACTCTTGTTTGCTGTTCATGTCAGGACTCCTGATATGGGAAGCTATAAAACCAGCATATTTATGTGCAATAAGAAAATGGCATTTCTCTCTGCTAAATATGTCGGTATACCGTGCATTAAGTATTAATCTGCACAGTACATACACTGTCACACAGAACATCATTATACAGTAAAACAGTTTTAAAGCCATTCAATGTGTGTAGATTATTTTTGATTTGTGTCACTGTCAAGTCAAGCTAACAATGTACAGTGTGTATGCCAGCTGGGTGGGCTTTTAATGCATTATCTTGTCTGTCATTAATGTATAATGTTGTCTTTCATATGTCATTATGTCGTAAATGTCTGTATATGGTAGGTAAATCAAAATGTGGGTTGGGCTGTTGTACCTTTTGTATTGGCTCATCCAACCGGGGGGTTGACTAAGAGAGTAGGGACTATCTCCGCAGAATAAAACCGTGGCCACGCCCAACCAGGGCGTGTGGGACATGAGGGGTAAGCAGTTCTACGCGGGCATCGAGATCAAGGTCTGGGCTGTGGCCTGCTTCGCTCCACAGAAACAGTGTCGAGAGGACCTGCTCAAGTGAGTGATGTTATCAACTATTGTGTGTTTGGTAGGGATCGACCGATACTAATACTGATAGCGATTATTAATAGTTATTGAAACCGATAACTGATATTTGGAACCGATATTCCTTTACAGTGAAAATAAATCTTTAAGTCAAAATTAGGATTTTGGAATGTTGTTTAAATGCTTTAAGCAACTATTTAAAAATTAGAAACTTTCAACATAATATGCAGTAAAAGATAGTCAGATAGTGTTGTGGGCGGAGCATTAAGTCAGACTTAGTGGTGAGTGAAACCGAAGCAGAGGGGCAGACACAGAGCTGTGGCGGAGCCAAAGTAGCTCACTTTTTGATTAATTACCTTTATCGGTTATCAGGCAAATAAAACACAGATACAGATAATCTGCAAACTGCCAAAAAACGGCCCAACAATCGGCCAGGGCCGTTAATCGGTCTATCCCTACTTTATAGTGAGGCATGTCCCAGAAATGTACTTGAGAAGGGACTGGGGAAAGTGACAGAACAAGGCAAAAGCCTTCACACATTGTTTTCTTTTAGGTCATGCTAATAGCGTGGCTCTATCGATGGAAATGTCTGTTGGCCAGTCGGTCCACCACTTTGGTCCAGACTGAAATTTCTTTAACAACTATTGGATGGATTTAGGGCTGCAACTAACCATTACTGTCATAGTAGATTTTAATCTGTTGATTATTTTCTCAATTAATCGACTAGTTTTTTTTGGTCTATAAAATGTCATATGGTTAAAAATGTTGCTCAAAAAGCTGCTAGTGTGGCTGTAGACTTTTTGTTTTAAGTTACAACCTGCAGTGACAATGGACTTGCATACATTTAGTGATCTAGTCTACCCATTCTATTTAGTAGTCTGTAGTCTATTTCTCCGTGCTACACTACATTTTATTACATGTGGTCTTCTTTTTAATGCTGATTTCTGATGAGCGTTTAATGCTTTCAAAAAGGAGCTTCACTGACCAGCTGCGAAAGATCTCTAAGGATGCTGGGATGCCCATTCAAGGCCAGCCATGTTTCTGTAAATACGCCCAAGGAGCTGACAGTGTGGAGCCCATGTTCAAACACCTCAAGATGTCTTACGTAGGTCTGCAGCTGATTGTGGTCATCCTGCCTGGCAAAACACCAGTCTATGGTAAGGAATTGAAATTCATAATTTGGCATTTTAGTGAATTAGTCTTTTTAGATATAAGGAGGATCTCATATGTAGGAATCCAACTTTACATTTGTGATTCTACAGGTATTTAGTCTGTTTTTAAACAAACCTTTTGTGATATTGATCATGGTCCTCTCCATTTTCATCTACAGCTGAAGTAAAGCGGGTGGGTGACACTCTCCTTGGCATGGCAACTCAGTGTGTGCAGGTGAAGAACGTAGTGAAGACGTCCCCTCAGACCCTCTCCAACCTGTGCCTCAAGATCAACGCCAAGCTGGGAGGAATCAACAACGTCCTGGTGCCTCATCAGAGGTCAGCAAGGATTTTAGTAATTATTTCGTTGCAGTCCAGATGGGAGTCTGTAATGCTTTTTGGCTCTGAATGTTGTAGATTGTTCAGATGCTTTCGGAATACAGGTCCCTTGGTAATCATGTGGTAAAGAGCAATTCAATTTGAAGTAATCTGAATCATTTTCATATAAATTCTCATCTGGTGCTTACATTCTGAGAATCTTGAGGGATATTTTGTCAGTGTTTTTTCTTTGTTTAATGATATTTGGATCTTTTTTCTTAACTGTCCTCATTTAATTTCTAAACTAAGAACAACACCACTAAGAAAAGATGTACTGGCATGTGGTGCAAAGTCTCTCTTCTTTTCTTTTGTTAGATAAGATAAAACTTAATTTATCCTGAGAGAAATTGCTGTGCAGCAGTTGCAAAACAAAGTGGGAAAAGTACAAATATAAAAGTCCAAGATAACAATAACGTGTTACTCTTGTGTCCTGTTCTTGGTTCAGGCCCTCTGTGTTCCAGCAGCCAGTCATCTTCCTGGGTGCGGATGTCACACATCCTCCAGCAGGTGATGGGAAAAAGCCGTCCATCGCGGCGGTTGTGGGCAGCATGGACGGCCACCCCAGCCGATACTGCGCCACGGTGCGAGTCCAGACGTCTAGACAAGACATTTCCCAGGTAAAAGCATTCTTTGTGTACTTATTAGTTAAAATGACATTTGGATTTTCATGTTATTTATAAACTACTCGCATTAATTGAGTAATTCCTTTAAATCAGTCTGTTGTATCTAAGTTTGAATGCATCATTTTGGCATGATCCAGTCTGAATTTAAAATGGTGTTAAATTACTAATAATTATTAATATAAAACTTACAGTTTCAATTGTTCAATTTCCATTTTTTTAGTCTGTTTTATATATATATATATATATATATATATATATATATATATATATATATATATATATATATATATATATATATATATATATATATATTTATTTATTTATTTATTTATTTATTTATTTATTCACACACACTGGCCCAAATACACACATGCACAAACAGAAGCTTCACACAGGCCTTTTGTATGGAGAGATGTGAGAGCAAGGATGTTGCCTCACAGGATGGTGCCCTGAGCAGTTGGGGGTTCAGTGCCTTACTCAAGGGCACCTCAGCAGTGCCCAGGTGGTTAACTGGCAACTTTCCAGCTACCAGTCCATACTCCAAACCTGGTCTGTATAGGGACTTGAACCGGCGACCTTCCGGTTCCCAAGCCAAGTACCTACGGACTGAACTAGAGCCAAGATGGCACTGTCGAAGGTGTCCTTGGCGTGTTGTTTTGTCTTGTTTTTATTGTTAATTCTGTTTTCTTCGCACACGCTACCTGGGATCTTTCTTCTTCAACATGTGTTCACTGTGCAACAAACTGGACAAACTTCCCCTACTGGTGGGGAAAAACTGAGACTTTTCTTCATTTTCCATTTTGTGCTTTACGGAGACATGGCTGTGTGGATCAATACTGGACTCTGTGCTGCACTGGGTTAATCTGACCAAGTCATGGTCCACCTGATTCCTGCATACAGGCAGAAATAAAACTTTCTAAACCTATTGTGAGGACATCTAAGTGAAGCTAGGTAGAATCTTAGCGCATGCTTCGACTGTACAGACTGCGATGTTTTCAGGACTATTGTCTGAATGAGTATACAGAGGCTGTGACGTTATACATCTGCTTCTGGGAGGACTGCTGTATACCATCACCAAAGACACTTCTACACCACCATCTTCACCTCCTCCATCTGGTACGCTGCTGCCACTGCCATGGACAGACTGCAACGTATCATCCGCTCTGCGGAGAAGGTGATTGGCTGCAATCTGCCATCCCTCCAGGACCTGTAAGCCTCTAGGACCCTGAGGCGGGCAGGAAAGATTGTGGCTGACCCTTCCCACCCCAGACACAAACTCTTTGTGTCACTTCCCTCTGGCAGCAGGCTTCAGCCCATCAGGACCAAAACCTCACGTCTCTCTTCGACTGCAGCTGGTTTCATCAGCAACGCCCGGGACCCCCACTGTCTCTATCCAGATCTACTCCACATTATGCCTTACATTAACGCACATCCTTATTATCCTATCCTACAATACTTTATTTTATATGATGTCTTTTATACTTTTCCACTGTTTATTGTTATGCACCAAATCATCAAGTCAAATTCCTTGTATGTGCAAAATTACTTGGAAATAAAACCATTTCTGATTCTGATTCTGGAAATCAGTGCCCTACTCCCCCTCCTCCGTCTCATCAGGAGCAGCTCTTCAGCCAAGAGGTAATCCAAGACTTGACCAACATGGTGCGAGAGCTGCTTATCCAGTTCTACAAGTCCACACGCTTCAAGCCCACACGAATCATCTATTATCGTGGCGGTGTGTCTGAGGGACAAATGAAACAGGTGAGAGCTTGGCAGTATTTGGCAGAGTTTCACCAGTTATTTTCAAACCTGTCTCAACTTTATTTGTGCCATATTTCTGGCAGTAATGGCAGATGTGGTTCAGAATGAGAGGAGGCTGTCTTATGGATGGATGGAAAGATGGATAAGAGAGAGAGAATAAAATACTGACTGAAATTCTTTGACAAGGCTCAACAACAAACAATGCACAATTAAAACACGTAAAAATATATGTATTTGTTTTATTTGCACCTTATTGTTATCTTAGACTTTTTATTTTGCACTCTTTATATTTGCACTCTTCCCACTTTGCGTTGCCACTGCACAGCAATTTCCCGCAGGATAAATAGTCTTATCTGAAGGATGATACGCTGCTTCAGTCCAAAAATGGTGACTAGGCCACAGATCAAATGCCACAGAAAAATGATATGCAATAGTACTACATCAAGACTGTGTGTGTGTGTGTGTTCAGGTGGCGTGGCCGGAGCTGATAGCCATCAGGAAGGCCTGTATCAGTCTGGAGGAGGATTACAGGCCGGGCATTACCTACATTGTGGTTCAGAAACGTCACCACACTCGTCTCTTCTGCTCTGACAAAGCTGAGAGGGTCAGTAGTTCACTCCACTATGATGTGTGGTAAATGTTTTTTTGTACAACACTGTATTGTGCAAGTTTTAACTATAATCTAATTGTTCACCTCCTGCAGGTTGGGAAGAGCGGTAACGTCCCAGCAGGAACCACTGTGGACAGCACCATCACACACCCGTCTGAGTTTGACTTCTACCTGTGCAGCCATGCTGGGATTCAGGTGAGTTACACACGCTCACACACTTTTCCTAGGTTTTCTCAAAAGCTGTGTGGTAAATTTAAATGTTTACATTTTATAAGAAAGAATGCAATTGTGCATTGCGTCCAGCTCCCTCTAATTCTCCAATTCTCTTTTTCAGTTTTAAAAGTGTGTGTGTGTGGGATTTGGCACATTTACACACACAAAAATCTAAATTATGGTTACAACCCATATTTCAGTGGAAGTTGTCTTCAAGGGTACAGCAATGTTTCTCTGTGGTTGCCATGTTAATGATGCTTAATGACAATAAAAACATGATCTGGATGCTTTTTTTGGCCCATTAGATGGTTTGGCTCTTACTTAAAGTGATACACTACACACAAACTCTTTTCAGTATAAAACACTTATCTCCTGTACATTTAAAAGACAAATATAAAATGTGGCTGCAAACAGACACCTGCAGTGGTTTGTGAGCATTTCAGCATTTCCTTCTTGCTCTTCAATTGATCATGAGAACTGCTCTGTCTTAGCTCACTTACTGGCAAGCATGATGCTACACTCACTTTTATACACGTAAAGGAATTCCTGTGTATTTAGCTGGTGTTTTATTCTGAAAAGGGTGAATAAAAACATTTCTCGCACTGTATCTGAGAAGAGCCGCAGTGGGGGTTTCATACTAAAAAAATGAAAAGATCGTTTTTTTTGTGACCAAATAAATATAGTGCACTTTGACATCAGATGCAATTATCAGTAACGTATTGACATGTAACGTGTTATGTCCCATCTTCCATCAGGGCACCAGTCGTCCCTCCCACTACCACGTCCTGTGGGATGACAACTGTTTCACTGCCGATGAACTGCAGCTCCTCACCTACCAGCTGTGCCACACCTATGTCCGCTGCACACGCTCCGTCTCCATCCCAGCACCGGCCTACTACGCCAGGCTAGTGGCTTTTCGAGCCCGCTATCACCTGGTGGACAAAGATCATGACAGGTGAGGCAACCCTAAACATGTGTTCCATATGGCTCATGCTTTTGGATCCGAGCCTCATGGACCTTGGGATAGTGTTCTTTTAATTGTTTTCTAGTTTGGATGTGTATGTTGCACAGAGCAGCTTGTCAAATTTTGTTGTCTCTGCAAAGCCCTTTACACAATTGTTTTAAAAAAATGTCTGCATAATCAATGTAGGAGAGATGGGAGAGAAAGCTCTCGGAATCAACGCTAGGCCAGTAGAGGCACATGTGTTTCCAGAGACAGACTGAACCACTTAACATACACAGCTCCTGATTCTTGTTTTCATCCTTGTACCCTCTATCTTCTGCATTTCTGTGATATATCATTCCTTACAGTCAAAGTAAACTCTTGTCTTTCTACATCTTGCAGTGCTGAAGGAAGCCACGTGTCGGGCCAGAGTAACGGGCGGGACCCCCAGGCGTTGGCCAAGGCAGTTCAGATCCACTATGATACCCAGCACACCATGTACTTCGCCTGAGCTAAAGAGCACGTCAGCCGGTCCACCCGCGGATTCCTTTTCTTCTTCTACTGTCTTTTTATCTTTCATTTGCCAGTCTCTTTTCCTCTCCCACATCTCTTTCTCTCCCTTTGTAATCTGTCTCTTTCTCTTCACAATCACTCTACAATTTCTGAATCTGCACCCAGGTGGCTCTTGGACGGGGGAATCTGCTGCGTCTCAATGTCCAGCAGGTTTTTATTTCAAGGAACAATCTCCAACCAGCGTTCCAATCGAGCCGCCTCTCAAACCAGCAATCCAGCACTGCAAACCCTGAGGGTTTCCAATGCACAAAACGAAAAAAACGAAAAAAACGAAAAAACAAAAACAAACCATACACACACATACTACAAGTTGAGCCATTATTTTTGAGTTTGTTTTTGTTTTTTCTATTTGAATGTCTGCACTCTTGTGTTTTGTAAGATACACTGAGCAAGGGAGTGGACTGGCACAATGTGTGTCAGCACAGCTCTTTAGCTCTCCCAGCTAAGCAGGACTCTTATCTACTTTTACCTCAAAGCCCCTTTGGGCAAAATCTGTCACAAGGTCTTGGGTTTATTGGGTGGTTGGGAGGGAACTCTATATGAAAGCAGATGGAGGGGAGTCGACCTTTTGAGAATGAGATATATATATATATATATATATCTTTTTTTTTTTTCCTTTTTATGAGCGTGTGTTTTAACTTTTTCTCCTTTTACGGTCTTTAACAAGCGAGGTGACTTGGGTGTCCATGCCCATTACTATTTTCCTCCCATCTTATAGCGAAGATTACGCAAGTCTGTATGTGTGTGAGTGTGTTTGTGTGTGTGTGCATCTCTGTATATACATGTACTGCTGTATGAGTGTGTGTTTTTGTGTGCATGTGTGTTTCATGGCAGGCCACTGAATTGTAAAGGGAAATCAAGGAGATAACTGCTGTAAATGCCTCAGATGTGTTTTTATATTCACACATACAGTACATATAAGCATATATTTACATCTATAGAGCAACTTTGAGACATATGACTTAAACAGGCCTCATAGAGGCTGGTGTGGGTATTTGTAGCAGTCCTGGGTCACTTATGAATTGAAATGCTTTGAGTTACATTTTGAATGTGTGTGTTAGCCTCCTGCTAGTGCATGACAGGTGGGATTTGCACCTATAGGAGCTAGCTGCTCCTTTGTGACTCAAAACATCATTGAATTCCAGAAAAAAGCAACTTAATCCATTTCAAGTAGTAAATGAAGTCAGGTCTGACTGTGTAGCAGTGGTAACCGTGGTCTGGCCTGTGACTGGCTCAGCATTGGGACCTGTTGAATGGCTGAAGGCATTCCACACAGGGTATGGTCTTTATCAGCTTGCTGTCTGTGTGAAAAGCAGGATCTTATTTTTCTTTGGACCTGATTATCTGAAAGATTATATGATGACACTGCTGGACGTATTTCTATTATCTTTTTCTTCTTTTTTTGTTGAATTAGTTTTAAGGGCAGGAAACCAACAGTTTTTTTTTTTTTTTTTTTTTTTTTTTTTTAAGGTCTCCTTTGCTAATATTGGCCAATTCATTGCACTGACCCGGGACGCTAGGCAAGCAACAGAGGGCACTCTCTTACCTTTATGCATTTATACATACGAATCAACAAAGCAGATTTGTAAAAGTTTAATATAAGATGTTTTGTGGTTATCTTAAAAACTGTTGTTTAGAATTAGAAGTTTACCATTGATGTTATCGTTGTTGTCAATGTTGTTACTATTGTGATGAAATTTTATGGTCGGCAGCAAAGCGGTTTATAGTTACTAGTGCGACTTCAGGAATAGACTTCAGTTGTTGAGCTGCAGGTTAGTGGGGCAGAGCTTTGGGTTGGACATTTGTTTTGTAGTATTCTGGCTAATGGTGAGAAGAAGTAGGCCCCATGTTGGATGAATTCATGCTTCCTCTGTAGGTTCTGATGTGAGTGAAATTTAGCTGCAGGTTTGAGGTATTTTGTAGCACTCCAGCTGTTAAAACAGATCTGCCGCTGTGTATATCACTCAGCTGGTATCGGTTGGTTTTGGTCAGATAGATGGAGACAATCAGGGATTGTAATCAGAGTGAGCCTAGATTAAGGGATTTGCTTAAACGGTTTGCGATAAGCAATGAGTTGAATTTTTAGACTTTAAAAAAAAAATGGTTTCTATTACTCTGTGTGTATTTGAAGTATACCCAACTTAAAGTCTCTGCTATTTGACTGTTTGTTTCATATTTTTTATGCATTTTTAACACTGGATTAAATTAATTGACAATAAGCATAAGCACTGCCCTTGTGCCCCCTGTACAAACACTTGTCAAACTGTTACCATGGAAATCATAGTGCCATCCGTGACGTGCTGTGGTTGACAGATGCACAAGTGTGGTGCCCCCTTGTGTTTTTTGCGATCGGATAAAGATGTAGGACAGGAGAATTTGGAGAAACAGTCGACGTGCACGCCTCATCAGGAGGGGACAGCTCAGTGAAAACCCTTTTGTAATAAACCACCCGTAAAGCAGCAGGTTTACTATGAATGAGTTTGAGCACCTGCCTGTTGAAGGCGTGGGCGTTGGCATCGGCCAGGAACAGAGAAGCAAGAAACGAGGAGGGCTAGTTCGGGGGATTGGGAGGGTGTTGTCCAGGCATGGCATGCAATAAGTTTTACTCTTTGTTTAAAGGGGGCAGATCTGTTTTTAAAACGTGCACTAGTTTTACCAAGCCAAGTGGGCTGGGATTAAATATTCATCTGGCATCTCTAATGGGGAATGATATAATGGTTTTAATATCCTTAACTATATTTGCTCATTAAACCTCCAGTCAGAAGAATGATCACGTCCTGTTGGTAACATGACATTGCAAAGCAATATTAACCCAGTTCTAGTTTTCAAATGTGGAAAAAAAAACAAAGCTATAATTCTACTCATTGTGGTTGTTGGTCTCTCGCTATTGTGTATCTGTACTTTTGTTATTTTTTTTTATCTTTATTTGCTTGTATCAATCAGTGGGAATGTGCATTTGGTGGAATAGTTATGTAGGTTTTAGACAATTTTCTTTTAAAGTAACAAAATGTAGACTTTGCTCGCCTGCATGCCAGAGTATTGTCCTTTTTAAAAAAAAAATAAAATAAATTAAACTTTTTTTAAATCATATTTATTATGAGAAAGGAAAAAAAATATAAAGCTTTTTTTTTGGGTAAATGTTTATCAATTTAGTGGGACTGTTTTAGGCTAGCAATATTTGTCCAGTCTCTCTAAGATGCATTTTAAAGATTCCTACACAAATGTCAGTAATTTGGGAGGTACAAGCTGTTTTCTGAGGTGAGGGGGCCCAGCTCTTTGCGTCGTGTTCAAATTCAAACGAGGTACTTTCTTCAAACGTGGACCCGTTAAAGTCCGGACCCCTCTCCTCTTTGCCAGGTTACCATTTTGTCTCCTTGTTCCTGGTTTGTACCTGTGGCCACGCCTCTTGGTAGGGGCTCTCCTGTCTCCATGGCAACTCTGCTGACCTCTCACAAATGCACTTCCTCTTTGTGAAGGGGTCCCCAATGGCATCAAGGGAGCAGGATTACCTCTTTTTAACCTTTTTAAAAAAAGATCATAATTCTTTCAGTGCCCCGATAGAGAGCATGAATTATTTTGAAATTCCTCTCACTTTGATATATTGTTATATCTTAAAGGATTTGTAATTTGACATTGTGTATTGTGTATTTTCATTTTATTTTGTTTTCCCTTTTTGGTTCCTTTTTTGGGGTTTGTTATAGCTCTGCTCTGTTTCTTTTTTTTTTCTGCTAGTGGTCTCTGAAGCTGTGTGTGATTGTCTAATAGCAATAGAATCATAGAATTGGAACATTCTAATTCCGTGAATGGAACGCTCCGATTCTGTGAATGAACAGAACCCTTTGTGACCAGTTGTGAGAGGGCGGGGCATGTTTTAGCTCCGCCCCAACAGCAAAGGGCCATTCACTCGCTGTTATTGCTATTTTGTGACATGTTCAAATAACATTTTTTTTTTTTTAGCCTGCAGGGAATTATTGTGTTAATGTGCAAAGTAATAAATTGGTATTTTATGCCTATAACATAGCTGGTGTGTTCTCGTCATTGATGACAGATGTCATGGTAATGAAAGGGGGCTCTTGCAGTGTGTCCTTTTTTATAGAGCTAGTTGACCAATTAACACCGTCTCTATGTGCATGTACATGTATTTTGTCACTAGATGGCATTCTTTACCATGGTAAATGGGATCACACAATTACTTAAAACCGTAACATGATCTTTCCATTTTCTCACCTCGATGGCCATCTTAGAACAGCTGAATGAGGCATGAAGATATCTTATTTTCTTACACACCTGTGTTTTCTTTCCATGTTTATCAGTGTAGATGCAGTCATGCTGAACTTCCTTTTTAAGTGAGCCCATCTCAGGAACTGCTAAGATCTTGTTCTTACTCTTTACACTCAAACAGTATATAGGCCTGAGGATCTATGGGCTTATGTCATATTCTGTAGCTCAGGGCCTTACCTAGACATGTAAAATGCTAAAATATGTATTTCTGTAGTTAGTAACTTGTGTAGCAGCTTGAACTGTAAATAATTTATTTGTTTGGCCCCGTTTAACATCCTAGCAGGTACACAGGCAAAATAATGTTATCAGTCCGTAACCAGTCCACTGAATTCACATAAAAGTAGGACAAGTATTCACAAATTATCCTCATACATTTTTCTTTTTATTAGATCATTACCAGCAGTCCACTTACACACCAATGTTTCGGGCTGAATATGTGTGAGAAGAAAATTTGCTTTCCCTGTAATATCTGAAGTGAATGTAAGGTAGGCAGTGGTTCAAATATGTTTTTAAAAGAACACAAAGAAATCCACACAGCATAGCAATTTATCATAAAACAGTAAAACAAAAGAGCAATCAACTAAAAATGAACATTTGATTGAGAGCTCTGTCATGTTTAAACAATTTAATGATCTATTTATACTGATTATCAAAACAAACTTGCTGGTGGCAAAAACCAAGCAGAATGGATAACAAAAATTAAATAAATGATAGTATTTTATCTTGCATTAGTCCATAAATGGTTGTAACTTAATGTTCAATATTAAAATTAGATTTAAAATTCACGTCTTGACGTGGTTATCCTTTAGAAAAACATTTAAGAGATGATTTCTCACTAAATGTTCCACTTTTCCCTGTGAATTTGGATAGAAAGCTGTGGTTGTGTTGGCAGCACCCCCCTCCCCTCCTGGTGCCTCAGGTAAAAGAGCTCATGCAGTCAGCTGGTCTGACCTCTCTGGAACAAGGGAATGCAAAGAATTTCCAATAATTTAAATATTTTTGTATGTAAAATGAACAAGAACAAACCTCATTTACCCCCCATGTGGTGATATTTCTCTTTATTATGATCAATATCAGGCTGCATTAACTGTAGTGTAATGTCCCTGCTATAGGCACACACCTACATCTGTCTGTTTATTCATTCAGCCTGAATAGCCATCATTGGTATGTCACCTTCCTCTGCTTCCCTTTGTGTATCATCCCCTCTACTCTCCCGTTTCCTGTGTCGCGGATGGTTGTCATGACCACCGTTACCAAGGAGAGCGGAGGCTACAGAAGAAAGGAAACCTGAACCACAGATCTTGATGCCATGATATTTAATTCATCGGCACAATGGCACACCAAGGTTCAGTGTAATGCACGTGGAGCAAGAGCGGTCTTGGGTAGAAGGGACATTTCTGAATAGAGGTGCTGTCAGATCATGCTGTTAAAACCAGGATCTATTTTTTTCCACCTCTAGCTGTTTATTTAACAATATATTAATAATAACCATAATAAATCACCTGATATAGACTTGCTATATTCAGTCTGTTATTAAATCTAATTGAAATGACACAAAACTATTAAGATTAAACAAACAAATCAATGTTGGGACAAATGTCAGAATTTAGGGTTTTGTTATTTCCTTTGTCCAGATGACACAATCATACAAAAGATTTTTTCCCTGTCTGTTTCTCCTGTGGCTTTTCAGCATTTCAACCAGTCGTTAGAGAAAGAAAAAAAAAAAACAACCTATGGCCCCTTTTGTGAAGCACTTTCTCTCTTTCATTGCAGACATAAAGGATAAGTGAAAGGTCATTTTTGTGAAAGATCCTTTAAAATACATGTTTGTGTGGTACAAAGCAATACCACACGTTTGCCATGTTGTCTTTGTGTTAACTGATCCACCTACAGACAGCGCTCCATCCTCGGCCATCCATCCCTCCCTCCCTCCTTTTGTTGTCTCACCCTCTTTTGCCCTCTCCCTCCCTTTTTTTTTTCCTGGGGTTCAGTGTTACACTCACAGGTTTGACTGTCAACAGCGGTACTGAAGATGAGAGGGAGTGAACAGATGCTCTACTTATCCAGAAGTCTGACTATATGGGCATGATTTGTTATTTATACCCTTGTTTGGGACCAGATACATTGCTACCAAAGGAAGCAGTTGGGGGCAGGGTGAAGCCGAACAGCAGCTGAAGTGGCCTTGTCAGGGCTTGGACCCCAGCGCCGTTTATTATCAACAAGGAGATACTTCAGCTGGCAGCGGCAGCAGTGTCTGATGACGAGTTCTGCTGTCTGTTTTCCTCTGGAAACCTGTACTTTTTTTGAATGAGAGACGAAATAGAGATGAAATAGAAGCCAGTCTCCTGCTAAGTTTGATGTGGATTCTTGGAAAAACCTGCTCAAATAAGTGGCTGGAATAACCTCTTTTGATTGACTCTGAAACAGCTGATTGTTCATCTCAACAGGATGTTTGTTTCATTTATTCCTTGAGGACCAAACATTGGATTTCTGTTGACTAAGAGGTAAAAAGCTACGCAGAGTTTTATTCTGTGTAATCAAGCATCTCCCTTTTCAACCTTGCTGTGACAGGATACACGCACAGCAGCATCAGTGGCCTTGAGTTCAAGTATTAGGTTACATCAGTCTGATCCATCTAGGTAAGGTTACACCATACCAGGAGTGTGATGCTCAAATACACTGCAGCTCAACAATTGGCCTCCTGGATTTGAACCAGAGCTGAAGGCAAAGAAACATTTCCACGAAGAAAAAAAAAAAAAGCCTGGCTTGGATCCATTTCATCCACAAGGCCTGGACCGGAAAGTCTGATCGATCCTGCTATTGCAGGCTGCCACAGGTGGCTGCACAGCTATTAGCTGCTCAATAATGCATTGAATCAAACTGAGGAATGAAAAGGAGGAGAAAGTACCTCTGATCCTTTGAAAAAGGTGAATGACTGTGGAGAGAAAGCGAGTGATTACTTCTGGGTAACGGGATATTGAGGACAAGTGGAACAATGAGCAGATGTTGAAGAGGAAAAGAAAAAGAGAAGAAAATGGCTGCTGACAAAGTGGCATTGGGACAGAGACCGTAGGAAGCTTGTCCAAGCCAGACAGGAAGGGGACAAGTAAAACAAAGGAGTCGACTTTGAAGACCACAAAGAAGGATAAACAAAATAAGAGGCAACTGTAGTAGAAAAAGAGGACCCTATAATCCCCTATAAACTGGACTAAAAAGTGTTGTCATCATGGCGAACACTGGCATGCAGCTGATCAGCTTCACCTGCGCAGTGACTGGCTGGATCATGGCGATCGCTGTCACGGCCTTGCCTCAGTGGAAGGTCTCGGCCTTCATCGGCAGCAACATCCTGACCTCAGAGATCAAGTGGGAAGGCATCTGGATGAACTGCATCTACCAGACCACTGGCCACATGCAGTGTAAGACATACGACTCCCTGCTGGCATTGCCTCCAGACATCCAGGCAGCCCGCGCCCTCATGTGTCTGGCCATCTTCATGGGCTGGCTCTCCTGCACAGTGTCCTGCTGTGGCATGAAGTGCACCACCTGCGCCGGGGACGACCGCCGGGCCAAGGCGGGCATCGCGCTCTCAGGCGGAGTTCTCTTCATTCTGACCGGCCTGTGCGTACTGATTCCCATTTCCTGGACTGCTAACACCGTCATCCAGGATTTCTATAACCCCAATGTGCCACTGATGCACAAACGAGAGCTGGGTCAGGCTATTTATCTGGGCTGGGCGTCTGCGGTCATTCTCATGATCAGTGGAGCTGTGTTGAGCAGCACCTGTCCCCTCATGGAGAGGAGCGGCAGGTACCGCAGGGGCTATATAGGCCGGAGCTTTGCTAATTCACCCGCTTCAGCACCAGATCCCCCAAAACCTATCACATGTAATAGTGTACCATTAAAGGAGTATGTATAGGAAGGGGAGGAAGGAACAGCAGCAGGTGGAGAGGGAGGAAGTTTAAAAGTGAATGCTGTTGAAAACTCTGGGTTCTTTCCTAAATTTGCTGTCTCAAGTTTTAAGTCTTTAATTGTAAACAATAAATTTAAGTATATCAGCATAGTTTATATATTTATTTAGTAATATATTCAACCTATATTTTATATATCTCTTTGTAATGTGAAATGTGTCTTCAGTACTTTCACGTTTGTTTGAAGTTTGACTTTTACTGCATTGTGATTTATAGTAGTCTGAAGAAAGCCCATTGCCTATATTGTCAAATCGAAAAGTATGACTGTTATGATGGCTTTAATGGTGGCTTGTGTTGTGCAGATTGCAGTGATTTCTATAGCAGTTTTTCTGTGACATTGCCTCTCGATTTGTCACACGAAGCCTTGACTGAGTGTGCCTACATCGAAAGTGTGAAATAAAAAGAGTTTGTTAAAGCGTGCTTCACTAACTATGTCTTACAACTGTCTTTATCCTTGTGTGTGCTGGTTGTTTCTTGAAGATACATTCGGTTTGGGCCATTTTTAACCATCACAGACAACAATGTCGTCAATCAAGCATGAAATAACGCCACAGGGTCCTTTTTTGTGAAAACAAAAAATCAATGTTGTAATTGCCTCTTCATCTTCAATTACCATATAAAGTATTGTACATGCACACACTTTCCATCCAAGAACATGTCTAGGGACTATTCTATGACACAATAAAAATCCAGTCCTTTCTCTAAAATCCACAGGAAATGTGTCCATCTACGTATGTTTGCTCTTCTCTTCTAGCCTCTTCATAAGAATGCAGTCAGATTTAAATGCTGGTCAAAGTTCCACATATGTTGCTCTTTCTCTCTTTTTATTGGGACTCAATAAAGAAGGACACTTTGCAAAGTGTATCTGAAAGAAGACAGAGAAGTAATTAGTTTACCTACAAATCTTTAGCACCCCTACTACTAACACTGACAGCTAATGAAACAACAGCCATTATAGATTTGGCTGAGAGTTGGTCTCTGGTCTGCTTGTATAAAACCACAGCCAATTATATATTGTCATAAAACATTTTACCAAAAACAAAATAAGCTAACAAACACAAGATACCTTGTCAATATGTGATAGTGGCAACACTGAGTGTGGACTATAACATATCACTGTTTTAAACTGTTTATTAAGAATCATATTTATAAAATAAAAGTTATTATTTGAACAGAGCGTTACAATGAAGTTATCAACATTATGTAAGACACTTTACCTTTGATGTGGTCTTCTGCACTGGGAGACTCCCAGGATTTCCATCTTTTGGGAGCCAATTCTAAGAGGGAAAGATCATCTGCCCTCAGAGTCTGCAGCAGAGTCTTCCTCCTCAGAAATCTGACCGTATGAGTTGAGGAAAAAAAAGCCCCCAAACATAACACAAACCCAATGCAAACCTTAACATAATGGATACTGTTGTCGGTAGTGACGCTCGGCATCCTGCAGCCACTCCAGCATGTCAGAGACAGACGGGGCGGTGGCCGAGCGCTCGGTTACGGTGAGCAGGTCCAGACTGTCTGTGTTCTGCTCGTAATGCTGGAAGACTGCAAAAACCTGGTTACTGATGGAATCTCTGACCGACTGTAGAGAAGACCTGACAGAAAGAAAAAAGGGATGAAAAGATAGTATAGATTTGTGTCAAAATCCAAAATCTAGTTTTAAACGCTTTATTATTTTAGCTGATATTGTGCTAAGATGGATCATTCCTAAATAAATGTGTCTAATCATTTACCCAAAAATTTGACACATAAGAGTACTGTTTTTTTTGTTGGGTCTCTGGGCAGAATATAATGAAGTTGCTATGAATAATGCATGGGCAGTTGGGCACTGTACCTGCACATGGCAGTCAGAGAGAGTGTGGAGAGGAATGGGCAGCAGTGCAGATATTTAAAAGTGGCTGGTGCTGATTCAGAGTGGATGTGCTGTCGTTCTACTGGCTTGTGGCACTTATAAATGGAATGTCACTCACGTTTTACTAACAGATACAACTTAACACTGGCATAAGCCACTGCTGATCATTATATGTCGCTGCTTTTAGTTCTCGTTCCACGGTTAGATACCACTTTTCATTGGCACATGGCGATGGTCTCTTTTTAATGGAAAGTGAAAGGTGATATGACAGTATGACGATGAAACGTTGTATCTGCCAGTGAAACAGGAGTAACAAACCGTTTATAAGACACAAATAACAGCGGCATATCATAATCAGCGCGGTAGCACATGACAGCAAAAATCAGTATATGCCAGCACAAAGTGATAACTGTCAGTAAAACATGAGTGAAGTACAGTAAAATGGCATTAGCATACCAATAATTAACATTGACATCAGTCAGAAACGACATATATCACTGAAAAAGAGTGGCATCAGACACGTTTTCGCTCACTTGAAACAGGGGGTCAGTAGAGGCCCATAGCTCATATCTGCCCAGGGCTGCTGTTATACGACTGATTATTAAGCAACAACATCAGCTATATATGTCAAAAAGTGTAGATCTCTGTACATCATCATCACAGTCTTCATATGTGTCGCGGTGTTTACCCAGCTACTTACATCTTCTCATTGAGTTTGCCCAGCACTGTATCCGTGGCTTGTAGGAGCTTGAAACGCAGCCGTTCCTCCAGCTCAGGAAAGTCTCGGAGCGGTGTGTTGGAGATCTGGACGTTGGAAAGCGCTCGCGACTGCTCCGCCAAGTTACCTAGAGACACCATCAGAGGGCTGCAATCGGCTAACACACTCGACCATACTTTCTGATTGTTTTCAAGACTCTGGAAGCTTTTCTTCAGTGCTTGATTAAGTGAAATAAGTGCAGGTTTGGACATTTCAGTTGTTGATTTTAGACATCAGTTGACCACAAAAGCAAATCCGCGTGTGTGCAATAATCGGATCCTTGTATTTAAATTATTTTAATCCGTTTTGGAGCAACGGACTCTTTTAATACAGTTCCTGTAACCTTTTAAAAGTGAGGTAATATTAACTGCTTATAAAATCACATTTCTACCATGTTGCCTGAACCCATTTCCGTCCTTCTGATGTAAACACTGACGTTTGGGGCTACGATTGGCCGTTGACATTTTTCGTGACGCAAAGCACACACGCGTCCTAATTGGCTGACGTTGCGCCTAGTCCCTCCCCGCGCCGACATTTGAAAACGGCTTTGTGAAGAACAGAGAGAGAGAGAAAAAAAAAAGAAAGAAAGAAAGAGAGAAAGTAAAGAGTCCGTCCAACGAAGAAAACCATAATCAGGTAAGTAACGTTAATTGCTTACGAAATATGGATCACCATTGTAAACAAAATAATACGGATTTAGAGTGTTTTATTAAGTGTTTGTGCGTGTGATAGAAACTGTCAGTAAAGCAAGTCAGCAAGCTTGCGAGGCAAGCTAACGTTACTGGTCTTGCTAACTAACGTTAGCTAGAAGAAGTAACCGCAACGTTAACGTTAGCTCGATTACCAACCAGCCGCATGTCGCCACTTTCTTTTTAAAACGCTGGATAAAGTTATATTCTATTCTTTATTATATTCTAAAGCTACACAATGTAACCTGATGGTATTACTGTGTCGTTTTGTCAAGCGTGGGTTAATTTACTTCGTTTCCGCTACCTATCTATGCAGACATGGCTCCCAGGAAAAGGACTACCAAACAACGGAAAAACAACCCCAAGACGGCCAAGCTGGAAGCTTTTCTGGAGGATTTTGACAGCGAGGGTGAATATATGTCCCTTATTTTTCAACTGTAGTCGGTATACACGGTACTTTGTAAAGCAGTGCCCTGTGCCCACGTTATTTGATTAACGTTAGCTTGTTTTAGTTTGACTTAGAAATTCACTTTGACACTCCCAGGCAAGCTTGCTGCATGTTGCTGGGTAACGTTACACCTTTAGGACCATACCAGTGGTATTGCTATGCAGAATGGCCCCCTTAATATTGAATTATTATTATTATTATTATTATTATTATTATTATTATTATTATTATTATTATTAGGGCTGTCAAACGATACATTTTTTTTTAATCGCGATTAATCGCCGAATTTCTATAGTTAATAGCGATTAATTGCATATTTTATCACATGATTAAAATTCTATTATTATGCAACTGTCTTTAAGTTCATATTAACAATGGAAAGCAATTCTTACCAGTGTATCTTGATTGGGAATCAAATGAATGCAAGGAAAGTTACTTTATGAACTTGATTTTAAGATTTGTATTTGTTATTATTTATTTACTGTAAACAAAAGAAAAATGTGTGAATCTGTCATTATTGCACAATTCATCCAAGTACCTAACTAAAAACTAAAAATCCCTATCCTTACTAGAGTCAATATAGTGTTTAGTAACTCCTAAATAATGTTGATTACTCACGGACGTCCAGTGATCACCAGTTAATGAGACAGCGTTTGCAGCACCTTGCAGCAGTTCCAGTGTGGCTGCTTTCTCTGTGTGGTACAGGCTGTGTATGGTGAAACTACTGTCCCCCTCAACGGCAACGAGACAGGTCAGAACATGCCAACCGTAGTACGTCTTTAAGACCCGAGTCCTCTACGATGCTGACAGGTCTGCAGCTAGTTGCCACCCGTTTCGCAACAGCTGTAGTCATTTTTTTGGATTTGATTTCATCCACAGGTCGGCAAGTAGCACTCTCCAAAATACTGCTTTGCCTGGGTGTGTAGCATCAACCTGAGTCACGTTAATTAGCTCGTAGGTGGTAGCTCAAGCTTGACATGCTTCAGTGATATTTTAATTCAGCTTTACACAATGTGCATATGGCTTTCGACTTGTCTACGAGCCGTCCGGGAGTTTTGGAAAATAAAGCGCCATTCAGAACTGTGTTGCTGCTGTCTTTCTCCATCGTGCCTGCAGCCTGCAGCAGCAGGAAGTATCCCAGCTTGATGATAAGTAACTGTGCGGCAAAGGGTCAAAATAGTAGCCTGTTAGGCACGATGTGCGATTAAAAAAAAATAAATAAATAATGAACGCGTTATGCTCAGCCCTTAATTGCATCGCGATTAACGCGTTAATGCTGACAGCCCTAATTATTATTATTATTATTATTATTATTATTATTATTATTATTACAGAGCCTGAAAGATTTTAGAGGATTGGATGAATATTAAATGAGATATCGTTATACATGCATGCATATACCAATATAATTTAGTTATTAAATAACTGTGACTAAGATGTGTACCAAGCCTAACATTGTACAGTTGAAAAATAAACAAAGCAATACTCTCTGGTCAGCAAACTGTAATGGCTATAGTGTTTCCTTTGACCTTTCTGTACTGCAATTTCTTGTAACTAACTAACTAAGGGCTTCATTTATTGTTGTAGTTTGTCAATGTGTCAATTTAACTGCTTTATAAACTGCAGGGTAGTGTGTAATCTAAAGCTCTTGTTGTGTTTTCACAGTGAAGACCAGAGTTGGTCAGCTGAAAGAGAAGCTCAACCAGCTGCTGAAAAATGTTGACAACAGCTACAACATGGCACAAATTAAGCTCCCCAAGGCTGTCCGTCAAATGGTCTGGTTGGAACATTTCAGTGAGTTGACAAACGCTCTCAGATTAGTCTAATGAAACACAAATCCACAATTCCATGAATGTTGTTTTAAGAAATAATGCAATTGTGTCACTTTAGCGTTTTGTGCTGGTTTCATAAAAAATAACTGCAGAACTAGAATTTTTGACTCATGAAACATGTTATACATAGTTACTTGTAAAACTGGTGTTGCATATAAATCATATAAAATGAGAAAACCGCTATGTATACTGTTTTATTCTTTTTAAATATCCTTAAATGAAAAACATTCACCCCTCTCTCTGAAGGGGCTGAGAAACCAAAGTCACCAGAAGTGGATAATACAAAGGTGAGGTGATTTATCTTTCTCAATTATTTTCTATTATAATTCACAGTCTCACAGATTTCGAAATATCTTTGGTTTGTGCAGGCCAGGCACACTCTGTACTCTAAACATTTATTCAGTTCTTTATTCTCGTCTGTCTGTTAACAGAGAGAAGAGGAAGCTGCTATTGTTGACAGTGTTGTGGCTGAGGACCACGCAGTCCTTCTGAAATCAGTCAAGAAAAGTATGTTAAAACTACTTTTTTTTAAGTAGTCTTAAATTCAACAAGTCTGCTTTGGATGGGATGGACTAAATATGTACAACTTATTTCAACCCAGTCAAGAATTTAAGTGGATTTCATCCCGTATATTTTGTCTCAAACAGCGTCAAAGAAAAAGGGTGCAGCCAGTTGCAGTTCGGAGGATGAAAAGACCCCGGCCACAACAAGAAAGGTAATGGCTGAGTTTTATTCAAGCATGCTTAGGAGTCAGGAAACACAACTGAGTGTTTGAGAGCATAATTAATCATAAATGCACAGACCGGATGTCTGTTTAACTGCTTGTTCCTAATTCAGGGCAAAGCAACAAGGAAACCTCCAACTACATCAAAAAGAGCAAAGGCACTGACAATCAGCAAGCAGAACAACTCCATCAGACGGTAAACCTTCTCTTTTTTTTTTTTTTTTTTTTTTTTAGTAGCATAATAATGTCATACTAAACTGTCTCTATCTGGATTCAGATCGACTAGGAAGCCGTTGGTCACTCCTGCCAGGAGTATGCTGGATTCTTCTTTTATGATGGGTCCCACTCCTCTCATTACTCCACGCTTCGACCCAAGGTAAGCAGGCACTATAGTTACAGCTGCACTACTATAATTCTGGAGAGGGTTAGTCTGGTCGTTGGGGTTTAACGTCTTCACCTAAATGAGTGCAACATGGGAAACTGTCTCCTAAATGTATGGAAGTGTGTGCTTTATCAAGTTGTGTACTACTTTCGTGTGTGTGTGTGTGTGTGTGTGTGTGTGTGTGTGTGTGTGTGTGCGTGCCTTTTATGTGCTATATTCAGTATTTACCATTGAGGCAGAAATTCCTGTACAGTTATTGGTCTTTATTGTTATACTGATTGTGATTTTATGAAAACACAATGGACAAATAAATGCCCAAACCGCATCAAATCTCAGGTTGATCTTTAAAGCACTTTGCTTTTTTTAGATCTGATCTGCGAGATTTAGCATCTTTTATATGTTCTACATTAAATAGGCGCCAGGGACTTGTTCTCATAGCTATCTCACTAATTTGAAATGTTGCTGTACTAGAGCAACTACTGCAATTTTTTACTCTCTTTAATCTTTTTAAATCGAAAACATTACACACAGTGAGTGAGGGGTTCATAATACTCACCATTCAAAGCTTATTCCCTCAGGCTTCCTAAGACCCCTGCTGTGAGGATTCCCCGCCACAAAGAGAGGGTTTATAGCATTTCAGTCAACGGCTCTCCCATTTCAGCAGGAAATGAGGACATTGTCATCAACGTTCCCATTGGCAACGGAGAGGTGAGTGCGCAGTTAGCTGGATCCTACAGGCTAATTCTTTTAGGTAAATAATTGTTTTAACCAGGGATAAAATTACGAACACTTTATAATCAGATTATTATTCAAATAGAACGGTTAATTTGCATTTGATTTTTAAGTCCTTATTGCAAAATATGACTACACTAATATTGCTGAGGAACTTTGAGTATTTATCCGTCACCTGTGTGCTAGGCCTGTATTTATTTTAGATGTGACCATTGTATGTTTTTTTTTATTGTATGACTTTGGAAAATCAGGCTAATTAACCAATGTCTTGTAATGTGTTGATCCAGAGCATTCAGTTATTGGCCAGTCAGTTGGACTCAGTGGACCTGTCTCTACTGGATGAGACCGCTCTGACGAGCATTCGGCTGCTGCAGGTACATTAGATTCAACTTTATTGTCATTGTACAGGTACTGAGACAACGAAATGCAGTTTAGCATCTAACCAGAAGTGCAGAAAAGCAGTAAAGGTCAGAGTAAAGAACAGAATTGACAGACTAAAATATAGAATAAGTAGAATGTGGAATACACAGTAAGGGATATGAATACATATATGCAGTATTAGCAGTGGTATGAATACGCTAACATGCATACAGTAGAATGTATACGGGGGGAGGAATTGGAAGTCCTATTTTGCTCCTAGATTAATGTAGCATTAGGTGTGAGATTCTTGCATATGCTTTAATTCTCATTGTTTTTTTTCTTCTTCTTGACAGAATCGCCTTACAACCCTGTGTGGAACATCAGAGTGACCTAACCCTCTTCTGTCGACTTGTACATTATTTTATTATTTTAAAGACATTTTTTTATTATTTTAAAGACATTTTATCTATATTTTAAAGCTTTGCGTGCTCTGCTGTGGTTTTACTTATAGGTGAGATAAATGGGGGTTATTTTACCATTTGTTTTATTCATTTACTTTTGTAATATAGTCCTTACTAACTTCTTTCCTAATGCTTTTCAAGCATTAGGGTCAATCCTTGGGGGAATTCTGTCTAATGTCCGTCTCATTTTAGTGCTTTTCCAGTCTTTTATTCCTGTTGGCCAGTCAGACTTGTAAAGTTTGGATTTTAGTTGTCCTACAAGCCAGTTAATTGATAGGTCTGTACTCTGCAAATATGATTTACTGTTCATTCTTTGATTTGTAAGTACACTCTAATCTTACATTTATTGTGTTTTTATTTTGTCATTGTTGAATCAACAATTTATCCATGTACATAGATCACTCTTTAGCTACAAAACTAAGGATTCTGACCTCAGCTTTCAATTGTGTGATATGGTTTATTTGGGATTGGAATGTGTTGGTTGATAAGAGTGTGGATGAGTAGCTTTATCACAAGAAAGCCAGCCATGTCATCATTTAATATGATTCTGTAATTATGTGTTAGTAGAACATACAGGACAGGTTTTGTCTTTTTGGGAAAATATCTTCAAGCTGTACCTTTACATGGTGACCAGTAGGTGACAGCATTTCACAATAAAAGCTTGCTTGTCTGGCTTAGTCAGAGCAGCCTCTTCTGACAGTTCAGATTTTTTCTCCAGTTGTAACCTGTCCTCAGTATTAAGTCTGTGGTCATTAGACCAGAAATGTAAGTAAAACCCTTTTTCAGAACTTATTTCTTCTGCTGATGATCAAGAAAACTAACACTCGCAATCTTTGATATTCACTTTAAGAACCTTAAACACAGTAGGCCTACTATATTGTAGTTTTGAATACTTTGATGTACATCAGGGGGGACAAAATCTATATCACAGTTTTCTTGTTCTGCACCACACTGCTGAGCTTTGTTTAGTTTATGGTAGCAGAGGGGGTTAATAAATAAAGTGGCTCTACGGTGTCGGTCCACTGCTTTGTGTGGAATTTTCCTCTACAGCTAAACAAACTGATGCTATTGCTTAAGTTCCTCTTGTGAAAGTACATAACGTTGTTTACACAGAGGGACATTAGTGGGCCATGTGACGTGCTGTTGGCAGGAAGTGGCAGCCTGTACCGCTGCTGCACAGAAACTTGCACTCTGACTTTCGGGGCCATCATAACGCTGCCAATTAGAAGCTTGTTAAGCTTCGTTAGGCCTGATGAGCTCATTAGGGTTTCCACCTGGGATGGTGAACTGGGTCAGACTGGCCTCACCTTGGGCTCACACAGACATGCATAACTCTTTGCTATTCCCACTGGATTCTCATGCATCATATGCTACCAAGCCACAGCGTGGAACTCTGTGCCCCCAGTTGAAACCGGGCCTGGTCCCTTCCATCTGTATCCATCTTAAGCGCTTCATCATCTGCTGTCTCGATGCGCAAACTGTGTTGCAGAGGTAAAAAACCAAACTGCATCCCTACAAACGACAGATGTTGTGGTCAGCGGTGCGTGCAGTTCAGCTCCCTCGTTAGCGGAGCACCGAGCCCTCGCGCACCTGCTCTACATATCATAGAATTTTCCTACTTTTGCCTCTGAGTGGATTGAATCCTTTTTTTTTTTAATATACTCTAGGTGGGTGGAAAATTGCCATTTTGCACGGATGGCTTGGTTTTCAGTAAGCACGCAGGCAGTGGCGCAGTGACAGGTGCTGTATGGATGGGGCGGATTTTGAGGTCACAGAGCAACACTTCTACATAAATCATCCACTGAGATGTTCAGAATGAGGGACTGGAACCCCTGAGATAGCGGAAGGGAGACACGGTACAGAAATGCCTCAGCACTTGCACAAGCAACTCTGTAGCGTCCATTCTGTGCAGTGGTTTAAATCAGTCCAAAGAAAATGAGAGATTTAAAGCAGCACATTTGTGCAGAAATGGTTCAGTTAAACCCCTTGTGTTGACCTCGGGTCACATTGACCCGTTTTAAATTTTTGTTTTATATCAGAAAATATGGGACATAGAAATAAGCGCTGAAAATGTGTAGAAGAAAAATTTAAAACTCTCATTGATAGAGCTCCATCCAGCTCACTCGCGGACAAGAGGCATTTATTTCCCCGATCATTTGTTTTAATAACTCAACGCAAGATTAACTGGAACCTGTGGTAAGAGATTGCGGGCGTAACAAGCTTGCTGACCGCGCTCTCACTCACACACACCGGCCATTTAGCAGGAAGAGGGGAGCTGCAGGCCCTGGAGCTCTGTCAGGGCAGCGCCGTTTGGTAGTCCAGTAACTTTGGGCGGTATGGGCTGCTGGCCGTGATGGAGCTCCATCTAGCTCACAGCGGGCCAGGGTCTGTGAAGGACAGGCCAGGCGGTGAGGCCGCAAACCAGGCAGCACCGGCCACTGAATTCCGACACACAGTCGGACAAAATTTGCAATTAGACATCAATTTTCGTAAAACGGCTCATATTTGACCTCTACATAGTTGATTTCTTGCATAAAAAAGTCTCAGAAGGGAATTTAGTGATAAAATAGCAGATGAACAATGTATACAATTTATGAGATCTGTGCGAGCTATTCAGAAGACGTTTGGGCGTGACAAAGGTAGAGACCAGAGCCACATAGTTGACGTCAACTATGAGCTTCGTTGAGATTTGCCCGTTTTCAGAGGCAGTTTCAAACTGTGAGATTTGCAGAGGAAAGAGGTGTCAATGGGATTTTGAGGTTCTGTGTATGTCCTATTTACCCACCAAACTGTCGTTATTCAACTATGACAAGGTAAAATTGGTTTTGCATTCTATCACCCCTTTAAACGGAGCTAGATGCTGTTAGTTTTTTTTCTTGAGTCACTTGGTAACGAATTAATGTGCAACACAAAAAAGTAGCAATATTAGGTTATTTATAGGATCTAGCAGTCAAAGTAACCATTTTGAAATAATGGATGAACAGTCTAAAATCGGGAGGTTTTCCTGTTCTTCCCATTGTGCTGACAGTGTAAACTTTGTATGGCAAAAATGTCAGTTTTGTTGACAGGTTGTTTCATGTGGCCAAAACATCAATAATCTTCTATGAACCTATTTATATAGGCTACCTCTCCTTTTGTCCCCTTATTCACCAATAAGCCCCACCAATCCCATCTCTCAGCCCCTAACCCCACCCTTTCACCACATAACCTCATCCTCCCTCTATCTCATTTAGTATTCCCCAAATCTGTTATCATTAAAAAATGTGTCTGACACATGAATGTGGCGTATTTCTCGACAAAGCTGTTCCCTCCCCAAACTGCTAGAGCCGTTGGTTAATTGAGCCCCCAGACCTGGGTAAACTGCCAAATTTGCTGCCAAGACGAATGAACCTGGCAGAGGCATGTTCTCCTAGCAAAATTAATTCTCTGGTGCGTCGAGGCCTCCTATAAATCCCATCCGTCAAGTGCCCCACTAATCGATTTACTCACATGCCCACACCTCCGTCTGCCACTGTCTCTCACTCAATTCATACTGAGCCAGCCAGGGGTTAAGACTCATCTTCTGCTAAGTTGGTTTGTCAGTGCAAACCACAAAAAAAATGTCACTGAACGCTTTGATCTGTCTGGATGATGATGGAGAGTTAGGAGGACACAAGCTGACGGTAAAGTGAAGTGACAGACGGGAGGAAGAGTAAAGTGGGACTGAACGGCCCCCACATGATGCATTCTGGGCATGTGTTCGTCTGGTGGCCAGCAGGGTCCTGATGGCATTTTGATGGGCGGCCCCTCTGTCGCTTAGGCACCTCTGATGATGGGCAGGGTGGAGAAGAACATCTGCTGCCAAAAAAAATCCTGTGGAAATTAAGCCCTGAAAATAACGGGCTACTCTGAGGAGAGGCAGGAGGTTAATGCCATTTGCTGATTGCACAGAGACAAACTTTTGCTTGAGAGGCCCCTTGGTGGTTCTGAAATTCTGACATTTGTCTAGGAGAGACGTGGTAGCATTTGTTTCCAGTGGGCACCAAAAGAAGTTAGAGACATTAAACCTATTCTGTGATCCAAGAAAGTACTTTATGGGGATTGATTTGTGCGATTGTCAGGTTTGTGCAGATAGTGTGGTACAGATACGAGTGTATTCATGGGAAAACCAACCAAAAGAAAAGGCTCTCGTTTATGCTGAACATTGCAGATGCAAACATTAGAAAAGGGTTAAAATGTATTAAAATAGGAATTCTTTGCATGTGAATTACTGTATGGGAGCGACCATTTAAGTTGCACCCAAAGGTGTTGTGGCAAATGAAATAAGTTAAAGTGTAAGCATTAAAAGGAGCTGAGGTGTGGAGCTGAGGAGCTATTAATTTATTAATTGTTGATGGTTTGTAAGTACTGAGAGTAGTAGAATTAACAGTAAGGGCTGAAAACAGTTCAACTGTCAGTTGTAAGGAGTTTAGCACAATTTTCTTTATTGTTTTGTAAATCTAATTGGACACTGGAAATTTAGATTTATTATCTGTCCTTTCCAACAAGCAGTGTTTCTGATTTTGTAAATAAATAAAACTTCCTTTTTCTTGCCATTTTCTGGTCATGAACAGTTTGAGAGTTAAGGGCACAAACTTACACTTTTCTAACAGGGCGAACCAAAGCCTGTATGCAGAAGTACTAATAAACTAAAGTATTAATATAATAGTGGAGCCACTAACCTGAGCTTTGTGCATTCATTCCTATGCTAGACCTGGCCAGGTTGAAAACAAGCTTTTCTTATTTGGTTAGACGAATATGAGATGCAAATATCCAGAAGGGCGACAGAGCAGGGATAAAATAAAGTGAATTCTCACCTCATTCATTACCTCCATCAAAGGCAGAAAAGAAAAGTGACCATAAAATGAGCGGTGGAGCAATGGCTGGGATTGCCTTTGAGAAATAATTAAAGCCTCTTTGCAATGCTCCCCAGCCTCCGGGAAAAATCCCCATCTTCTGTGTGGTCTACAATTGATGTTTGGTTTACTAGCCCCTCTGTATAAAGCAGACCTTCAATAAACTATATCACCCTATTTGTGAGAGTAATACAGCCCAGTGCGGTCCTCAATTAGGAATAAATGACACAGCAAATTGGAAAATTAGGAGGAGAGGGAAGGATAATTTTCTCCAAAACAGGCTAAAACCAATTCATTAAGAGACCAGGAAGAAGACAAAGGGTCCATTTTTGTGCTCCTAACAGAAAATCCCATTTTAAGTTCAGATGCCTTACTGTTCACCTTGCCACAGGCTGTGTTTGGAGGCTGATTTGATCACTTAGTATGACTCATATGTGATAAATAGTGTGTGGAATTACAGGTTGTACTAATGTGTGATGTGTGATAGCCAATGGAATTTCACTTGTTAAAGCTTTATATTTTCCAATAATGGTAGAAGAGGATAACATCCCCCAATTAAATATGATATGATAATATGTGACTGAAAAAACTAAAAACAAAGGTCATCACAGGACAGTGCTGGTGAACAATATGCTTCTCATGTTGCTGACAGCTATGGGTGGCTGGTAACGTAGCAGACTGGATGTCCTTCAGCTGGATGACCTGGGTTAAGTTCACCACTCTGGCGAGTCTGTGCTTTGCTAAAGTATCCTTTTATTGCCCTGCTGAGAAGACAACCTAAATGATTAGTAATTACCACATTAGTACAATATAAAGTATTCATAAGGAGCTAAGATGTTAAGACTAAAGAAAAAGTTATTCAAAGTCAAAGTTACTTGTGCACAACAAAAGTTTGTTTTTTAGTCGGTAATGTCGCCTGGATTGTTGTGAAATGTTGTACAGATATTCATGGTCCCAGGAATATGAATCCTAATAACTTTGGAGATCCCCTGACATTTCCTGTAGCACCACCATGAGGTTTACATTTGTGGTCAGAGTGACATTTCATGACAACCACTGGATGGATTTCCATGAAACGTGCTACACATATTCAATGTGCCTAGAGGATACAGTGTAATGACTGTGATGATCCTCTTACTTTTCCTCTAGTGCCACCAGCAAGTTGAAATGTTTGTTTCAGAGTGAATTGTCTTGACAACTATGGGATGGAGTGCCATGAAATTCGGTACAGACATCATGGTCCCAAGAGGATAAATTGTAGTAATGACATCAGCCTTAGCTGTACTTTGTGTTTAGTGCTCATTTGCAAATGTCAGCATGTTAACACTCTAAATAAGATGGTGACCATGGTAAACATTATACTTGCTAAACATCAACATGCAAGTGTTGCCATTGTGAGCATGCTGATGTAACCATTTACCTCAAGGCACTGCTATGCTGCTCGAATGGGTATAAACTCACACCTTATTTTGTTTTAGGCACATTGGAAAGTAAATAGACAGGCTCTTTAGTGAATAGTCAAGCTGTTGTCCCACCTATCTACACCTTAGCTCACTTTTTGAGTTTGAGATAAACAGTTTGTGCCGTGTTTGAGTGTGAAAAGAAGCAAAAAGCCAAGCTGACAGTTTCTCATTGAATTTTTGTGGGGCACTCGTGGTATTTTCAGTGACACACCAGCAAAAGGAACTGAGCTGTTTCAACTTTGTTATATATTTATATAAGTGTTGCTGTCACTTAGACCTGGCCGTAATGTTTGCTCTGTGTTATTCCTTTCATCGATCCCTTACGTGTGATTTTATGGGATGTGCTTACAACCTATATGACTCGCTATATAAACCCATATATTGTGTATGTTTTTCTTTATCACTCTCCAAAGACACCTGCTTTTTAAACTACTGGGTGTCAATTTGGTCAGCTTAAAAAAAACACGTCCTCCCTAAACGTCTTGTTTGCTCGCCAATGCAGACGTGCTGCGGTGGCAGCTCCTGTCCAGGTGTGTACTTGTGATTCTAGGCACAAAACAATGCAGATATGAAGTTAGCAGTGATTATATTATTATATTATACACACACACACACACACACACACACACACACACACACACACACACACACACACAGTATCTTGGATCATTTGAGAAACACCTGTCTCTCTTGGATTCACGGCAGCAGACCAACATGATAAAAAAGTTTGTGGATCAATTTGTCTTCATTTCCAGCCTCTCTTTTTATTAGATGCAGTGATGAGTGATATGATTAGGGGGGTCTGCTTCAAGAGCTGCTGCACAATGCACCCTCCTCTTCTCTACTTCACACACAACAGAATTCGGCACATGAAACAATAGAACATAATGTTGGTAATTAATATTCCTTTCTATCATTTAAATGTGCAGGGAATAGTCTGCTGATGGATGGGCTGGTTTCTATCACCAGTTAGATGTATGGAACAAATGTCAAGTACCACATAAGCCAGCATCTAATTCCATGTAATTGAGAGTACATGGTATTTGTATTAGTAGACAGGGAACATCAGAGTCTTTTCATTAAACAGTCGCAATGCAGAGAAAGATCAAAATGAAGCCAAAGATGAAGGAGTGGCTGACAACAGTTGCACTGCTGAAGGACTGGATCAGGCAACTTTGAAAACTCCATTAACATCCTTTTGAAAGTAGTTTTGTGGTACAAGTCATCTGTCAATAAATAAATCTCCCCATGAGAGAAGGAGATGTTTGACTTTTTAACTTTGGGAGTTTTCAGCTGAACAGTGCACTTATTGATTCAGTCTCTTCCTCCGTAACGGTTGATGCTTTACTGAGAGAGAGAGAGAGGAGACAGCATTTTAATACACAACAACCCTCTGCAACCTTTAAAGGTTCGAATTATATTACAAGAGGCAGATATCTCAAAAACTGGCTGAATAAAAATTAAACTATCTATAGGTTTTTGTAATTTGAGCAAATTGACCAATTGATTCTTTTTCGCCACTAGAGCAAGCTGAAGTATTTTGAGGGTATTTTATGCCTTTAAACAGGGGCGTCGGACTGGGGGGAAAAAGGAGACCGAGTACCCAGGGCCCTCATGTGAGGAGGGCCCAAAAAGATGCTAGAATGAATAGCTGTGAATGCGGGGAGGGGCCCATTGAAAATGCCTTTCTACAGGGCCCAGAATTTTGTGCTACGCCCCTGCCTTTATCATATGTTTTTTCCACCAAAATTAGCGCATATATGCAGGGTTTTTAAATGCTGGAAAACCAGCTAAAAATAGGCAGTAGACTCCTTTTACATTGCTAGTAGTACTGTAGTTTTTTTCTGTTGTGTCACGTTCAATGTCACGAAAGCACCGGAAAACAGGCTAAGTAAACACTAGAAAGCAGCATGGAGGCCAGTGAAAATGTTATGGTGGTTACTTATTTGTTATATCTGTTACATATTCATTCTCTCTTTCAAACTCAGTGGCGTCTATTTGTGGCTGAGAATGAGATGACAGAGAGTCATAGCATCGTGCCTGAAAAGAAAATTAGCATGTCCATCCGTGTCATGTTTCTTCATTGCCGATTGGAGCTGCAGCCTATAACCGATAACCGTGACTACTACAGAGTAATTTGGCCCGGGAATGAATGCTGATTGTAACCTCTACCAGTAAAGACAAAAGACAGATATTAGTGGATGTTAGTGGGTTTTTTTGTCCAGTGGGAATGGGGCTCTAGAATGTGGACAGTAGAGAAATGTCAGGAAATGAAGGGAGAGAGAGAGAGCTGAATGCTCTGCTACGTTACCAGCTTGTAGCTAACTTTGCTATTCAGTGCTGGGCAAGTAGCGCACGGTGGGTTTATCAAAGCTATCAAAGGGAGTGGAGTTGCAGGCTGGACACCCCAAATAATAAGCCCAAAGTTAAAACATTTGTAGAGCTGAGGGGAACTGCAGATTTTGGGGATAACTGTATTTTATGTGGGTCTGTCACTTAATACACAATACACGCACACACGCACACACACACACACACACACACACACACACACACACACACACACACACACACACACACACACACACACACATACGTGAGTGAGTGAGTAAAGATAGGCTGCTGGCCCATCACTACCTTGATGTGTCTTGGAGCAGAAATCCAGAGCGGAGGAGAGCGTGTACAGCGAAGTGAGTAAAATGCTGACCTCGCTGTAAGCAACGCTGGGATGCTGTTAGCAGAAAACCCTGTTCCTCTGTCACGCATCACAGAGCTGTCGACCTTCAGACCCCTGTGTCTATCCACTCACTCGCATAAACGTGCCAAGTGTTTTTAAGTGCTCAACCCTCAAGTCCCTAGTAGCAGGTGCCCATTTTCCTTGCCTGTTTTCCTGGAAAAAAACACAACAGTAAAGACCCTGAGAAGCACATCATGTCTGTTACAGTAAGTTGCTGAATTGCAGATTTTCCCCACTCCTGCATAATCAGTACATCACATTAACAGTGATGGGTTGGGTGCTTTAATTTGAGTATTCTCTTCTATGTGGCCTCTAAAAAGGACAGCCACTGCTGATGGAACAGATTACAGGAATCCCAGGTGGAGTGAATTAAACATTTAAAAAAGCATTTAAAACCTGCTTCAATATTTTAACAGTTACATGACATTTGTAGTCATGCTTAGCTTGTGTTTGTGTCTCCAAATTACTTTCCTTCTCCCACATGTGCCTGCTGTTCTTTTACAAACAATACAGCTACAGATTCTAGTGCTGCAATAATCTGCATCATGATTGGTTTTCTTTTGACATTACAGTGGCAAGAGAGCAGATTCAGCGTTCCCCTGGCATGTCTGAGTGTGATCAGTGTTTATCTGAAGTTTCACAGTGATCATAGCTGCGCAGGGCTTATTTAAACTGACTGAGCGAGGCTACAGTGTGGTTGCACCTGCCAAGAGCTTCAGTAATAGAGCAGCTCAGCAGGTTTAACACAGATTATTGCTGGTATCCTGCTGAAAGACCCTCTCTATTTGACTTGTTCTGCATTTACAAGAATCGACAGATGACATGGTCTGCTTCATGTAAAACAAGTTTTATATATTCTTGCAACAGAACCCAAAAGGATAAAAACATTGAGTAAAAAGTAAAAAAAAAAAAAAAAAAAGTAATTTCAATTTCACTGGGTAGAACATGTGATCTAAATTGACTGAGGATGGTGTGGAGTCTCAGGTGTCTCCTGCTCTGAGATTGCTCATCTTTCTGCCTCAACTCTATAAATTAATACTACAGCTGAATTTATTTTTCAATTTCAATTTAATTTTCAAGCATATTGTGCATCTCTGTCTATTTTTATTGTAACATGCTCAAATCTCATAGAATACATGCATTTGGGTTAAAAGCTTAAGAATAAAGCACCCTCACAGTTTCTTGTTTCTACTACTATTTTAATAAAGGAGAGGGATGCAGCCATATGCAGTGTCATATGGCGGTCTGCAAATACGTTATCTAATAAATAAGTCTCAGTGCAACGTCCCTCCTCTCTGTCTGTCTGTCCTTGTCTGAAACATGTTGGTTTTTTTATTGGGCAGCTGCTTTTTGCAGTAATTAAAGCTGCAAGTTACTGCCTTAACTGATAGCTGTGCTTGCTTTTTTCTCAGATGAGTTCAAGAAGAGAAGTCTTATTTGTCACATGCTCATACAAGATGTGAAGTGAAATCTTTTCAGCTTCAACCTGGAAAAGCAAAGGCCACCCAGGATCACATGTAATGCTTGCGTAGTCAGGGTTCCGACAGTTTTGAGGCAAAATCGAAGTTGCTTGAAATCTTCCGGATCCATATTCCTCATATATGTTTGCAGTCTTTCTACTTAATATTGCCATTTGATTTCTCCATATTGTAATTTTACTGTGTTTATTACTTTTCTATATGATCTGGAAGAGGCATCCCTCCTGTGTTTCTTTTTGTTCCCTGTTACCTAACGCATTTTTGGGGGGAGTTTTTTCCTGATACAAACCGAGGGTCCAAGGATACAGGGTATTCTATGCTGTACAGCAGTACTTTGGGCTATATAAGTAAAATTGCCTTGACTTTACACCTGCTGCCCCCATTGTCTCACACTGTCTCAGGAAACAGTATAACTTCAGTACTACTGAAACAATGACACAGACAGATCAGATCAGATCAGATTAGATCAGATCAGATAGATAGATGGATAGATGGATAGGTAGATGGATAGATAGATACATAGATGGATAGGTAGATGGATAGATGGATTGATAGATGCAGATAGATAGATAGATAGATAGATAGATAGATTAAACGTAGAGAGACTGGCATGTCTGTGTGAATTTACTGTAGTGAAAGTGACTCCCACCCTAAGATGTGGAGGTGGTTGGGGGAAAAAAAGTAGTAAAATCTCTGACGAGTTTGACTTTTTAGTGACTTTGCTCGTGAATGACAGGTCGTTCCACTTGCTGCACGAAAGCACTGTGTCAGAAAATGTGAACAAGTATAAAGGCCAAGTTGAGAAATAAATCACTGCCACATTATCACATAACTGCTAATAAGACACAAATAAAAAAGTAATTTCGGGGAGCATTCGTGTGTGCCGACAGAAATTATTTAAACCACTTGAGGACTTGATGTTACAGAAAAGGAATTTTCCGAGAGCTGGTAAAGTATTCGTGTATTGATTTGAGGCTGAGCCCGATGGCAGTTTTAATACTCAATCGATACGTGTCAGGGCTACTGTATGTGAACGGGCAACATTTAGTGTCAGATGGAGGTAATGAAAGGAAATTGTTTGCTGTCAGATATAACCTTATTAACAGGCCAAGTTTAGATAGGTCAACATGTCCGCAGGTTATGAGTTAATGTGGTAGCACAGCCTGCAGGGGATACACACTATTACTACTAAAATATACCTTTATCATAAGATTAAATGCATTTTTTTAATGTTTTGATAATACATAATCGTTTCACAGGAAGACTTATGAATGTCTTAATTAAACAGAATATATAAAAAATATAAGCTATTCTTTGCATATAATGATGAATAAAAGATCTTTCATAAGCTGTATTCCTTACCTTGCTCCTATCCTTATTTGTCTCCAATCCCCTGATATCTTGGTGGCTATATTACACAGCTGAGTCTATCTTTGAAGGAATCAAGGCAATAAAAGGCTTTATTTACCCGTATCTGGAGCAGACCCCAAAAAACTGCACAGGATAATACAGACCAAGACACTTTCAACAGGCAGCCCACAAAAGGTTCCTGGTCCTGTCTCCTGGCAGGCTTTTCTTCTTATTTTTGTTTATTAAAAAGTATTATTCCTTATCATTTTGCATTGTACATTATTGTGCAGAGACTTCTTGGAGGGAATCAACTCCCATGAGCTGGCGAAGCTAATGGAGGCTTCGAAGGCAAAAAGGAAAAAGGGAATGAAACTTCAGGTTGCTAAATCAGGTCTTGCCTTTGACCACTCAATAATGAAAAGCAATTACAGGCATAGCAAGGGAGTTTGTTTCTTTTTTCTTTTCATTTATCAAAGAACCCCAGTTGCCCTGAATGCCAATGCACGTTGTCAAGAATGGTTTTGAGCATTGCTTTTTGTTCAGTAGTTCCACCAACTTTACTGTCAGTTTTTCTTTAAAACAGCTTGTGCAATGAGGATGTTTCTTCTGTTGTACAGAGGTCTGCTTGTTGATTTGTCACTTTACACAGAAACAGAGAGACAGAATAATAACATCTCTGATTTCAGATGACAAAAATATACAGTATGTTTCTAATGTTGACATCAAAGCCACTAGAGCATATTTTGGATGTGTGTATAGGCTCATTATAGCATCATCGTTTTACTGAAAGAATAATTATGTTGTTGTTTGTAAACAAGACTAAGAGTTTTCAGCCATGCTAGAAGCTCTCTAAGGCTGGACCTTTAGCTAAATGCTAACGTCAGCATTAGCATTGTCACTGTAAGCATGTATTATGTTACTCATGTTAGTGTGATTAATTAGCACAGAACGAGTGTGTAGTAATAAACCAAAGCATTTAATAATTAGATATTATGATGCTAGATGAAAAGTCAGGGTATCACAAAATTGAATTCATTATGAAAGAGGTCACTCAAGGCAACAAAGGTCAACCTCTTGGTGGTGTTTGAGACAAAGTCATGGAATCTTCAAAGTCAGTAGGTTTCATCCTCTGGGGACAACCAATGTCTGTACAAGATTTAGAATAGAATAGAATAGGTCTTTATTGGCATTGCCACAGGTACAACGGTCAGTGCATCATTCATTGAGTTTATAAAAATATAATTTAAGTCCTAATGTTACTTTAAAAAAAAGAATAAATAGAAACATATAGCAGCATTAGCAGCATACATGAACACACATGGTCATACACACCCAGTCATTGCATAAAAACAATATTAACACACAGTCATTGCATAAAAACAGTATTAACATACTGTACATCTACAGACATGCATACTTTCTGTCATTGCATTGATCTATTCCACATCAGCTTCCATATTGCATATTTTTTGCAGCATTAAGGGTGGTTATTGCAGTAGGATAAAAACTGTGTTTGAGTCTATTTGTCCTTGCGCTAATTGATCTGTACCGTCTGCCTGAAGGCAACAGTTCAAACAGGGAGTGACCGGGTTGGTGGGTGTCCTTTATGATGTTCCAGGCTTTTTTGAGACAACGGGAACTGTGTAGTTCTTCCAGTGTGGGGAGAGGGCAGCCGACGATCTTTTGGGCGGTGTTGATGACCCTCTGGAGCGCTTTCCTCTGTGCTGCTGTGCAGCTGGTGTACCATATGCACATGCAGTATGTTAGTATGCTCTCAATGGAGGCACGGTAAAAGGACACCAGCAGTCTTTTTTGTGTGATGTTATTCCTCCTGAGTATTCTCAGGAAGTACAGTCTCTGCTGGGCCTTTTTCAGCAGCTCAGAGGTGTTCACGCTCCAGGATAGGCTCTCCTCCATGTGGACTCCCAGGAAGTCTGCCACCCTCTCCACACAGTCCCCGTTGATGATTAATGATGGGATCTCTGTTTTCTTTCTCCTGTAGTCTATGATGAGTTCTTTGGTCTTTGAGGTGTTGAGGAGCAGGTTGTTGGCCCTGCACCATGTTGATAGCCGCTCCACCTCATCTCTGTAGGCAGACTCGCCCCGCCCCCTGGAGATGAGCCCCACCACTGTGGTGTCATCCGCAAACTTCACCATGGTGTTGCTGTGGTGGACAGGGGAGCAGTCGTGTATGTAGAGGGAGTAAAGCAAGGGACTCAGCACACAGCCCTGGGGAGAGCTGGTACTGAGGCTTAGGGCCGTGGATGTGTGGTGGCCCACTCTAACCCTCTGTCTGCGGTCAGAGAGGAAGCTATTTATCCACATGCAGGTGGTGTGTGGAAGCCCCAGGTCCCCCAGTTTGACCACTAGCTTATGATGGAGGATGGTGTTGAATGCAGAGCTATAATCCACAAAGAGCATCTGCACATAGCTCCCCTGCTGCTCCAGGTGTGATAGTGCAGCATGGAGTGCTATGGCTATGGCGTCCTCTGTGGATCGGTTCGCTCTGTAGGCATTTCATGGCATTCCATCAAATAGTTGGTCAAAGTGGTGGACCTACTGACCGACCAACATTGCCCCTACATACAGTATAGCCTATAATCCTGGTTAAAATTGGTGCACTGTGTTGCATTTCTGATATTACCACTGGAGGGAGTCAACTCTTTAAATTATACACATAGTTGATTTAAAGGTCTACTCACTGATTTGGGTATAGTGCTCAATAGTGCCTCCAACTGGGGATGTTTTCAAAGTCAACACAGTTCACAGTTGAGTTTCCAAATATCATCAGTGGGCTGTGAGGATGGGCACTAAAGCAAGAGCAGGGAGTACATCTTTAACAAAGACTGGCAGCTTTGCAAAAAAAAGTGGGCTGTACCCTACATGCCTGTGGGGTGGCCTGTCTGTAGCACCTGTCTATAGCCTGGAGAATATAATGTCTATAGTCATTAACAATAAAGTGATAACTCCACCTGGCATTGTGTTAAACTGTGCCACTCCTGCTGTTATAACTGTGAACCCTCGCCGCGTTGCATAAATATTTAATCCTACCGTGAGAGAAGCCCGGGGTTAAAATCCTGGGATGAGTGATTTACGACAGAAGGAGCTTTTGGCAAATTGTGATGATGCAGGGTGACCTTGTTGCTTTTGGCATTCCTGTACAGAGATAAATACATTAACAGTGAAAAAAACATGAGATTTGTGTGACAGCCACCTCTGCGTTTCTTGCGAGGTGTGATGGATTGTGTGAGCCCCTCGCAGTGTGTCTTTTCGCAAGCTTTCCATGGTGGCTCGCTGGCGAAGAGATGCGACGAGGCCGCATGTTGGGATGAAGGTCATTCAAAATTGAAGTGTCTAATTTACTGTGTGAAACATGAGTTAAACTGAACTCTCTTCAACATAGGGATGATGTAAAAATGCTTAGAGTGGCCTGTGGTTTAAAACCTCTTATTAAGGATTCAGGCTGCAGAAAGCGAATAACACCCCAGGCTGATGTTCATCCAGTGTGTCTTCCTCACATCAGCAACATGCTTCATTTTCTAGGTTACGCTTCTTGAACTCAAACACATAGTCTACCTTGATGGCTCATTCTCTGTGAAGTCACAAAACTGCAATATAAATAGAGACGATCGTAGTATTCAGTCCCACCAGAGGTCCGGATATAACCTGCAATTTGGTCCCTTGAAAATATCTGTTATTGTAGCCTTTTATTGTCCTTGGACTGTTTCCGTAAATATAGCCTTTTCCTCCCTGCTTTCAAGCCATGATGACTTGGATCTGCGCCCTTCATGTAAATATCCCCCCGTGACGTGGTTTCAGAACAAAGAGGAGGCATATCTGGTGAGCTACCCTTGCTCCGAGCCTCGGGTTGAGACATTCCCAATGGGGCCAATCTATCACCATGTGATTTATGGGCTATACGGAGTGGGGGCGTAAAAAAGATGAAGAAAGAGAAAAAGTGAAAAATTGTAAGTAGGAATGGAGGTAGAACAAGTAAGGAAAGACTGAAAGAAAGAGAGAGGGGGACAAAAAGGGAGAGAGTAAAATGAAACACAGAGACAAAGATGCAAGGTGTAGAAGTAATAATTAAATGTCTTTATCCCCACACTGGCAGAGGCCACAGTACAGTAAACACTCATACATTATGATGTTGTTGATGATGAGCTTTACTACAAATGGATTAACATCTTAGACTGTTAAAAAAAAACCTGTAAATTAATGTTGCTGTGGGTGAAAAGCCATATGCACGTCATTTTTGCAAAATGTAATTGTTGATGGTGGGTTAATTAGTTTTAGTACATCACAACAACAGTTGCAGTTTTAATTGCGAATTGGTTTAAATGCACTAATAGGGTGATAATGTAATAACATTATCTGCCTGTTTTGTTCATTTAGATGTGATGTGCACAGTCAGTGATAAGTTGTTAATGATACCTTTTGCATTTCAGCTTTGTTTTTTTCGAGGGGTGGGGTTTTTAACAGGATATCTCAGAGTTTGTGGAAAGCTGTTGCAAGAAAGAACTGATAAAGAAACAGATTTCTTCATCAAAAAACATTTTCCTTTCAATGGGGTGAGCCATCCAGGCATCCCGGATAAATAAAGTTTGATTGTGTAGTTTTGCAATTTATCGTCAGCAGTTCGGGTAACATGTTTAATCAAACATCTATGGTATTTCTGATACATCTATAAATATTTCTGTAATCATAATGTTGCAGTATGCCCCTCCAAGTGAGTGAGCGTCCCTGACCCCACTGCATGCATGTTAATGGGGAAAAAAAACATGACAGGTGAGTTTAAAAGTACACTCAGTGTTGAAAAAGTGTTTTTTTATTTTGTTCGCTTGATACCTCAGTCATTGCAAGACTTTTTTTAAAATCTCCCCTCCTTTCTTAATTTTTACACTTTATTAGTTAAAGTGAAGGAAAATTATTTACAATTTGATAGCTTTAGATGACAGTTTCACGTAAAGAGTTAATATTAACAAATTTTGTCATGTGATGAAGAGAAAGCCTTTTATTTATTTTATTAATCATTAACTAAAGGCTCCTGAGTTCTGATTTCACGTAAAACTGAGAGTACATTTGCTTAAAAATACTAAAATACTGTTTATAAAAAGTCCCTCATGCACTCAGAACAGCGGTTTATACCCTTGCATGTATACTGCTCTTGACCTACTAGACAGAGTGCAGACCGCCCCTGCTGTGACCCAGAATAATGATGGCGAGGCTATCAGTCCCTGTCAGGCCACACAGTCAGTCCAGTTTCCACTAAATCCCAGTCAATCACTCGCCTCTGTATCACACACTCCCAGATGGCAGTCACCACCTCAGCGCTGTCTCAGTCATCCATCATACTTCTAATTCTATAAGGCAGGAGATGTTAAAGGTTTGTCGAGGTGGGCTTTTTACTGCTTTGCAAACCCACAAATCTACCAGAGAACAGGTTAGAGGTTACTCTCCCTACAGCTAGCAACCTTTGACCTAACCCAGTTCACTGTCCATTACTCAAAACTACTGCTCACTAGGCTATATAACCTCTCGTCACCAGTGATGTTACAATCCCTCTCAGCAATTTCTATTTTTCCTGTACACTAAACCACTCACACACATACATATGATGTACACACTCACATACTCTCTCTCACACACACACACACACAGACACACACACACACACACACACACACACACACACACACACACACACACACACACACACACACACACACACACACACATCTTTTATGTATAAGATAATAAGAAATTGCTTTGGGTACCACTTTCTACTATAGTTTAAAATCTTTATAAATTGTAAAATGTTATCTCTTAAGAATGGATTTTGGTCTGAATGTCCTATGGCTCTTTTCCACAAGCTAAGTGTTGTAACTGTCCATTGAAAGTTTCTTGATGAATTAAAGAAATACAGTCAGGGCGGCCCCGTAGCTCGCCGGGTAGAACTTAATAAGGTTGAGTTCTTACCGCAGCGGTTTTGATTCCAGCCCAGGGCCCTTTGTTGCATGTCTTCTCCTCTCGCTCCCCTTTCCTCTCTGTAAGTACCCGAATAAAGCATAAAATGCCTTAAAAATATCTTTAAAAAAAAAAAATACAACGTTAAAATATACTCAATTTGTCTACATCATATGGCTCCTGTCATTTTTCTTTGGTGGAGGAGGAGTATATACACCAGCCAAATGGATGTTTAACAACCTGGCAACTCAAAAGCTGTTCTTACTTATCAAGTTGTGCTTACTTTTCTGTCTTAGGAATTACTGATTTGTAAAGCTTTAGTAAATCATGTACCAACAATTAATACAGCCATTAGTGACAACATTAATCCTATAAATCCTTACAGAAAAAGTATTCATAACTAGAAAGCTACATCACAACTCTATAGCATTGTAAATATACTGTACTGGCTGTGTTGGCTTACATTAATAAAGACAGATGGAAGCTCTACTAGTTTTTGTTGTACTCTGCAGGCATCTATGTGTACATCTGTTATCTCCAAATGCTCCCTGTTTATATGAAGTCATGTAATATGACCAGCAATGTAACAAATACGTGACACCTAATTTCCTAAAAAATTAAAAATCAATCAACCCACACACACAGAAAGCTTACATTCACGCATGCATTTACTACATAGATTTTCCAACAATGCCTCATATCATTAACCCCAGTATGAGGGTCCCTTTCAGACACCAGGCCATTTATTATTTATTAATAAACAACCAACCTGACCCTGCTGTCACGATCCTTTCCCCTGTCCCATTTCACCTCACAAATATCCCTGGAGTAGTGCCTGCATCACAATCACAGGAAGTAAATCATCTGTGAGTAAATAAGGTTTGGTGACTGATGGCCTTTCAACTTTCTTTGACCTTTTTTGGGGAAGTTGTTGTAAGGGTGTCCTCATGGGGGACTCAATGCCCTCTGATTATGAATTAAATACAGTTCCATAATAAGAAGGAGAGGGGATATATATGGAGGGATGTGGGGGAATTTTATTAATAATTAGATTTGCGAATTGTACAGGCGTCAGCAGAATGTCTGCGTTCCTGTCGTCTCATTACTGTCCAGCTATATCAGCAACTTCCTCCAGATGCTGGAAGTTACTCTGTCCAAAGTTTACTGGAGAAGATTAAAAATATGTTTCACCTAAACAAGAATAAGTTAAGCCAGATCTTTGTCAATTTATACATTCAGAGTTCCTGTGGGACCTGAAGTTGATCAAAACACACATTAGGCTCTTGTGATAAACCTGAAAAGCTTTCTGCTCTATAATTTAATAAATTTGGTGGTTAATATATAAAACAGTAATAAAATAAATGCACAATACAATTCAACAACACCACAAACTGCAGCCTTAAAGATGATCATACAGCTGAATAAACATCTCTGCAAACAGTGGTGGAATGTAACTAAGTACATTTATTCAAGTACTGTACTTTTTGAGGTACTTGTAGGCTTGAGTATTTCCATTCTATGCTACTTTATACTTTTACTCCACTAGAATTTGGAAGCCAATATTGTACAACATTTATTTGATAACATTAGTTACTTACCCAGCAGTATATAAAATTAGCTCCATCATCTGCAACATTCAAGTGATCAATAATTATTATCCAGTAATATAATATACATTACTCTGAAATGGGCCTTTCTGCAAACGACTTGGCTACTTTTACTTTTTGGTACTTTAAGTAGGCTATATTTTGATGCTAATGCTTATGTACTGTAGAAACGTAGGAATTTTACTTGTGACCTGAGTACTTATTCCACCACAAAAAAACGGAACATAACCTTCATGAAGGGATGATTATTGACTGCATTAGTTTTAGCTAGGTGTAGGCCTACCTAATAAACTGGCAACTGAGTGTATTTTGGCCCATAGGGTGATGTTGGTCCAAAGAAAGCCAGCACTGCATAACTTTAAAAATAGTAGATATAACAAATTACCAGACACAGTTTTCATAACGTTAGTCTCGGCTGGTAGAGGTATGGCAGCCTATGTGGGTCAAAAGCGATTTTGCGCTTCTTCACTGGAGGTAATCATTTTTGAGTAAAGGATGGGAAGCCAGGTGAAGTTGATTAAAAAGCACAGTACGTCAATGTACTTCAATCTAAACAGATACGGTCACCGCCATTACATTGCGACACAGTAAGTGGGCATACTGTGTCACTGTGGAATAACAATGTGTAACGTTAAGTGAATTGTGAGACTATCTCAAACAAACAAAAAAAGAGTTATTTCAACATCATTTATTTTAAACAACCGGGAGAGTTGCGTGAGTTAACGTTAGCTAGCTAGTTTTCCATAGAGGTCGACCGATTAATCGGTTTTGCCGATTAATCGGCACCGATAGTTGATTGGTGGAACTATCGTTATCGGCAAAAATCCATACCGATAGTTTTTCCTGGTTGCGTCCGTTGCTGGAGCGGCTGAGAAGCGCACTCTATCATTCATTACACAGTACGCGAGAGCTGAGAAGGGTCTGCTGGCATCATGCATTACAATAGCGGCCTCTAGAGGCGAAATAAAAACTATCACTGATGCCTCGTGTTGTTTATTTTCGACACGTGTTACTGCGCGCTGCACGGAGAGCACATGCTGGGAGAAGGCTGACATCAGATGCGCGTTTAAAGCATCGACAGCAAAAAGGTATGTATACAGTACATTTTGTCATATCATTATAAAGTTATTAATTTGTTGAATAGATGCTGCATTAGTAGAGAAAGAACAGCACAACAGTATGTTTGTTTGCTTTCGAGGCTGAGATGACGCTAAACATTAGTAGTAGGCTAACTTACCTCAAGCGGTTAAAACACTGACAAAAATAAACGCAAGTCCGACCCAAATGTCAGAATCAGAACCCTAAAGGATCGTCCACGATCCCAAACGGCACCTCTGATTCATATTTAGATCATTTAATAACAGTAGAGACTTACTGATTGCTGCAGCTAAAAGCTAACGAGTTAGCCGTCACGGGGGTGTCTTTGGTGTCTTTCTAGCCTTTACAGGTGATTTTCTATCCAGCCTGGAACTTGTGCCTTTTTTCGGGGTTGTTGAGCATTAAATCAAACCGTTACATCCAAGATTTATCCACTTGATGTCCATAATTCATCACGTTTTCGGTCATTTCTGCCGCTAACTCCGTGCTACCCATAGACAGTAGGTGCTACCGACAAGGGGATCTCCCATGATGCCTTTGTTTATGTTTTCAACCAATGGGAAGGCAGGTCCGTCACACATTACGCCTTATATGGGCATCCAAGCGAGAACAAAGAGTATAAAGTGGGAAAGATAGATCCCTCCAGGTCAGAGATCGTCTGTTACCGTTCTAAACCGTTCTACAGAGAAGAATGGCGTCACTGTTTTGAGATTTGGCATACATTTGGGCCATACATTTTTTTGAAGAAATGTAAATAGTTTGTCCTTTATATGAATTATAATGCTCATTATGTTTATTTTTGCACTGGATGACTCCAAATATGTAGGAGAACTGTTTTAGACAACACACATGCTTGTGTAGCATTGCTGTACAGTTAAACAGTTACATGTTGAGTTTAACTGTTTTTATTTGTTATTTATTACTTTTTGTTTCAGTTTGAATGAATATCTTTTATTGACTTCAATATTTATTTACATTTATATATTTATTTCATTTAGCATGTTTTCATGGTTCAATACAGTTTTTTTAATTTTTATAATAAAGTTCAGCACTGTTTTACTTGGAGTGTCATGTTTGTTTTTATCCAGTATCAATTCTAAATACTATCGGTCGATTAATCGGTTATCGGCAAATACGGCCCAACCTAGCTATCGGTATCTAGCTATCAACCTAGCTATCGGTATCGGTAAAATCCACTATCGGTCGACCTCTAGTTTTCCACTGTTGCTAGCGTTAATGCTAACAGCTAAAGTAACGTTAGTTCTGTTAGACTAAATAGCTAACTAGCTAGCAAGAAGAAGAAATGAAAAAGAGGACTGTCAGCAACAAGGACAATGGGACATTTTATGGCATGGATATGGACCAGTTCACCCCCACGAAGTAAAGGAAGATGGGCTTTGACAACAAATAAAGTAAGTCAAATGCATCCCCTGTCGTTCTGTCTGTAGTGTCTGTCTGTCTGTCTTCAAGCTAGTTAAGTGTCCTGCATTGGCTGTACTCTATGTATTTGAGGTTATATTTTGCACTTCTGCCTTTGGCAGGACCCTGTTGTGTTATTGCTTGTTTTAAATATTTTATATTATCTATGTTCTTTGCTGTGATGTTTAGTCACCAGTTGACTGTGTTTGGAGACTCTGGAAAAGGTCTATGAGTTTCTTGAGACCAGTTTTTCATCCCTGTTTTGTTTTTAAACTGAGCATTATAATGACTAGTTAGCTGTAACCAGAAAGGAAATCTTTGTATGCTGGGCATACAAGGAATGAGTAAGTCATGTATTTGATACATGCAATGATATTTTTCGATGTGAACATAGTTTTTTAGTAAAACCACACAATCAAAGTTGTGTATGTTGTTGTTTAGATGATGCGTCTTACTTGTATTCCCCAGCATTTGTACTGAGCCACGCCGCTGCTAATAGTTTCACTGCTTGTCATTAACAGGCTTAATCAATATACACAAACAAAGTCAATGTGCACTGACGTGGCCTAAAATCTTTAGCCTATAGAAGAACATGATATTATACGTTTAAAATATGAATCAGAAACAAAAGTAAGTCAGTTAGAAACACAATGTACAAGCATACAGTGCATGGGGGATGAGTTGCTGAAGTTCTTTCAGAAGCCATGACAGATTGTGGGACTTTTGGGAAATTTGCAGCTTAAGTGTGAAGATTCATAGCTACAATTAGTTTTTTTTGTTTTTTGTTTTTACTTTTTACAATATAACTTTTACTTCATTATACTAATGGAGCTCTGTAAACAACAGATGTGATTTGTTGGAAAAAGCGTTCTCAAGGGGTTTCCACTGTTTACAGATACAGAAGAATAAACTGTCTCATCTCTATTTTTATGACCACATCAGGAAAACATAAGCACTAAAAGTTGGAATTCTTTTTAATTGGCCCAAAAACAACTACATACAACAACAACAACAACAACGACAAGGCAAGGCAATGCCTTAGAGGATAGAAAGAAAGAAACAATAACGTTCTGTTCAATGTATTGACTAAACAACTACCTATATGTCTGTCTGTCTGTCTGTCTGTCTGTCTGACTGTAGTGTTTTATCATTCCTTCCCCTTTGCTGCCTGTCTTCTGAACCATTCACAGCATAGTGCTCATCGGTCGAACTGCAGTCCCTGAGCCCATACAGACCGCCTCACTCTACTTTCTTTCTGGCTTCACCTGAACAAAGACTTTATTTCCTGTGAAATACCCTCTGACAGCCGACTGTCTGTTACTGTAAAAAAAAAGAATCACAATAGCTAATCCACTTCTTACCACCTGAGTCCTGCCTGCCTGTCTGACCTCGGTCTTTTGATCTGCATCGTTACAAGAACTTCCCCCACCTCAGCAGTGCTTGTCTTTTCTTTCTAAGCTCTGTCTGGCTACTAGACAAACTCCTCACCTGTGCATTGACTTACTACTGAAACACATACATTACATTCCTCTGCACCTGAGTAACACTTGCCTGCCTGACCCCTGTCCTCTTTCATTGAGCTGCCTACACACTTGCCGTCTTACTTCCTTGGCCTGTCAGTGGATGGACGGACACACAGGTGGTGGAGGTGACAGCTTTCTGCTTGTTTATTCTTCATCCTTCTATCACAGTAAAGAGGGTAGAGGGCAGCTGCATTGGAATCTGCACTGTTGATAAATAAGGAGGCAACTTGTCAGCCTGTCTATCTGCTTGTCTTTCTGTCTGTCTTTCTTGCAACCCACCTGAGGACATGTGTATCTGCTTATCTGCCTGTCAAGATATTTCATGCTTTTCTTGACTTTATCAGTCCATCTCTCAAACATGAACAATTTCTATCTTTTCTTGGTCTCTATTTCTATTTCTTAACTGTTATACACTGCTTTTATGATCAACAGTTTGCCCTCATACCTAAATGACGTAGTAGTAGTTAAGTGCCTTCCCAAATTGCTGATATGAACATTTTTGAGTGGTTAAAGGAACACGCCGACTTGGGAATTTAGCTTATTCACCGTAACCCCCAGAGTTAGACAAGTTGATACATACCCTTCTCATCTCCGTGCGTGTTGTAAGGCTGTCTGACGGTTCCAGCGGCATCAGGCCAGCACAGTACATGCAGGTGAATGGTTCCAACAATCCTACTGCTCCGAATAAGTGACAAAATAACGCCAACATGTTCCTATTTACATGTTGTGATTTGTAGAGTCACAGCGTGTACAACAACGTAACATGAGACACAGCCATCTTCTAACCGTAAACAAACCGGGAACTATATTCTCAGGCGGAAGAATATAGTACTTGGGCGGAATGATTTGCTTTGCAGCAAGCCTGTCCGAGAATATAGTTCCCGGTTTGTTTACGTTTAGAAGATGGCTGTGTCTCATGTTACGTTGTTTTTTGTACAGGCTGTGACTACAAATCACAACATGTAAATAGGAACATGGTGGTGTTATTTTGTCACTTTTGTCACAATTCGGAGCAGTAGGATTACTGGAACCATTCACCTGCATGCTCTGTGCTAGGCTAAGCTACCGGTGGAGCTGTCAGACAGCGTTACAGCACGCACGGAGATGAGAAGGGTATGTATCGATTTATCTAACTCTGGGAGATACGGTGACTAAGCTAAAGTCCCAATAAGTCGGCGTGTTCCTTTAAGGTATGGTTAGGTTTAGGCAAGTTAAACTACTTGTTCAAGGTCAGGGAGAGACTGTTCATGGTGACAAAACATTGACTACTGGTAAGAGACTAGATGTAAACTCCAGTCTGTAGTGTCATGCTCACCTGACATCCTCCTTAAACTGAATTATTTTGGCCACTTGGGGGTAGCGAAAAACAAGCTGTAAGCACAACACCGTCATATTATCACCTTTTAAGTTATGGCAAACTTGCTGGCAAACAGTTGCTTATTTACACGGCAGATACAGAGCAACATTAGTGTTTATTTAAAGTTGTGTTTCTGTCCCCGTGATGAAGCCAGATATTTCCCTCACAAGTTGGTAGAGACCAACCATTTCAACTTAAAAGGTGAAATGTCAATGCTGTGTTCCCAACTGTTTTCCGCTGCCACTAAGTGAACAAAAAAATCAGTCATTGCAGATTGAAAGTTAAGGTTTGGGCCATTGTTGTTGATATGGTCTGCTAATCCTGGTGAAAGGGGTGGGACCAACATTTTCTTGAAATGTCATAGACAGCATCACTTCCATGTACATGGTTCCTCTTGTGGTTTATTGACCTTTAGTTGGAACATTAGAATATTGCTATGTGTATCTATTTTTTGATGCACAGTCAATTTTACTTGACAATAAAGAGCACTGACAAATTGCCCAATATTGATCTGTTCTTCAATGATAATATTTTTCCTGTTGCAGTCTTTTGTTGAGATTAAGGAAGTCTTATAGATTCAACCCACATGCTTCACATTTCATCTGTTTTATAAGACTTCAAATGTGCTGTAACAGTTTCTCGATAGTACTCTCTACATCCTTTATCCCAACCCCCAAACAACATTTCTCTTATCTGTCAACCCTTTCTTCCTCCTCTCTCCTTCCTTCCTCCTTCCCCCACTTTTTCCTCTTTTCTCTCGTCACCTCCAGACTACTTATTTACTAATGATGTGCTGCAAGCCTGCAAATGCTTACTCTTGTGTTTTCATGCTGCACTCTCCACCGCTCCTTCACCTTGTTCCTCTCCATTTCCTCATCTCCCAGCAGCCTCCTCATCCTGTGCCCAACCCCTGACTCCACCTCTCTTGACCCCCTCAAGGTGAAACCTGAGTGGCTTTAATTGGCCGGTATCAATTAAATTCTGAAAGCACATGAACTCACAGGGGACAAGTAAATGGACTTCGCTTCAGCTAGTTATCTCTGCTTCCTCCTTCTTCGCCTCCTTGGACTCCAGGACCTCGGTTCATCCTCAGACATGGAATTGATGCCTCTCGCTCCCTCTCTTCAGCCAAATCTTCCCTTTCATTACATGGCCATCTCTTTCTCTCTGTGTCTCTCTCTGTTTCCCCTATCTCTCTCTTCCTTATCCATTCCTGCCGCCACTTTTAAATAGATCCCTGCGGCAGTGACTGAGCCACACACGGCCTCCATCATGGGACCAAGAGGAGGCTAATGCCTTTTTAATGAGGCCCCGGCCACAATGTGACACAGTAAAGTGGCAGGAATCGGTGGCTGGTGAGCCCTTGGTCCAGGGTATTTATCACCTAAAACCCTCTGATCCACTGTGCCTGTGGGAGAGAGGGAGGGAGAGAGAGGCAGACAGAGGTTGAGGAGGAAAGAGAAAGTTACTAAAAAACAGGATAGAAAGTAAAAAGAGATGGAAAAGAGGAAGTGGAGCAAATGGATAGGAGGAGAAAACAAAGTATATGGAAATAAAGTTTTGTTAAATCAGTCGCCAAGAAATAACAAACTATCATTTAAGAGAAACAGGCAGAAACCGAAGGGTAAGACAACCAGAGGAAGGACAAGAAAGAAAATGTACTGGTCTTAGAAAGCTGTGTTCCTTATTTTCCCCTCTTCCCCTTCTCATCATCATCTTAAAGGACAATTCCGGCGCAAAACAAACCTAGGGGTTAATAACAGATGTGTACCCACTCTGTCGTTCTCTGGGACATGTTTTCATGCTAATCGAATGTGTTTGTAGCTTGAAACAAGCTAGTGCAGACCGCTGATTAGCTTACAACGCTAGTATTTGGGGCAAAAGATTATAAAGACAGTCGCGTTCTCGTATACAGGCGGCCGCCGTCTTGGGAGCTACTGTAAGTTCTCAGTGCTTCAGTTAACATTTAGGGACCCTCATTATGCTACCGTTGAAGTGTGGTGATATTTTGAGCCTTTTTAGTGGTATAATAAGCAATTTGTTTTTACTTTCCCTGTGCCCCGAATACTAGCGTTGTAAGCTGTCTGTGCTAGCTTGTTTCAAGCTACAAACACATTTGATTAGCATGAAAACATGTCCCAGAGAGCGACAGAGTGGGTACACATCTGTTAATAACCCCTAGGTTCATTTTGCGCCGGAATTGTCCTTTAAGTGGCTCGTACCTGTTTACCATCCCACCACCGATTGCCCCTAAAAGATGCATAATGTGAAATCATGATAATAACCATAATGTTTTGACAGTAATTAATATTCCTCCATACATATTGCTGCAGAGCCCGAGAGAAACGCACTGAGAGTGGTTTGCCTCCAGTTAGGGGAACTCACATTATTATATTCCCACTTCATTCAATATTAATGCCCATTGGGCCCAGTATTCTAATATGAGTTCTGGTGAAATGGCCTTAAGTGGCTGAATAGCAAATAAGATAGATTAGCAACAAAAGAAAACCACCTATTTTATTATTAACGCAGATGATTGAAAGTAATGGGCTAAGGCGTGAAATCAAAGAACCTCTGAAATATGAACTGGTGGAATCTCCTTTAAAGTGCGCTCGCTTAGGACTTCAATGACGGTCTATTATTCCTCTGCACCACATAAAAAGAGTGTGATGTCCAATAAAATGGCCGTTGTAAAAATCTCCCATTGTAGTTACTTGCTTCAATCTTTCCACACTGCTGCACTGAGCTCTGAAGCGGCACCATACGTTCTCTCACACATCCTGATGCTCATAAAGTGATTTTTTATCATTAATTAATATCAATATCGCTTATGTTTCCTCAGAGGTACAGTAGCTTTTTATTCTTTGCAGTAATATTTCTCAAGCTTTTCATTCTATCCAATCACATTTTTGATACTAAAAATGTGGATGTCACTTTTTTAGGAACAGCCATTCGATGTATTTGCATTCTATAATTGCCTCTCTTTGTATTAGTATTCATTGTTATCTGCCTTTCCTGTTTGGGATACAGATTGCACACCCATGCACAAGGTATTCACAGGAAACAATACATGCATGTACTGGATGTGATGTGAATGACAAAAGCCGGTACTGGGCATTTGGAAAGAAAATGTAGTTGTTATTGACTCTCTCAGTCTTCTTTTATTTAAAACAAAACCACATATCCTGTCAGCCTATGGGTGCGCTGTAAACTGATATAAGGTGTCATCTTCTGTTGCATTTCTAACGGAGTAGCTGCTCAAGGCCACGGGTAACCACAGGTGACACAAATCAGCCAGGATTTAGAGCTGGGCAATATATCGATATTATATCAATATCGTGATATGAGACTAGATATCGTCTTAGATTTTGGATACCGTAATATCGTAATATGGCATAAGTGTTGTCTTTTCCTGGTTTTAAAGGCTGCATTACAGTAAAGTGATGTCATTTTCTGAACTTACCAGACTGTTGTAACTGTTCTATTATTTGCCTTTACCCACTTAGTCATTATATCCACATTACTGATGATTATTTATCAAAAATCTCATTGTGTAAATATTTTGTGAAAGCACCAATAGTCAACCCTACAATATCGTTGCGGTTTTGATATCGAGGTATTTGGTCAAAAATATTGTGATATTTGATTTTCTCCATATCGCCCAGCCCTACCACGACTGAACTCTTGGGATCATAACGTTGAAAGCTATTTTCTACTTTTAGCCCAAAGGCAGTTCTTTGTTCAACCAAAATCTACATACCTTTACCTTAGCTTGTGGTAAGTAGTTCCGCAGTACCCTCTAACTGTATAACTTATTCATAAGATTCCATTCTCCAAGTACCTGTCTTAAATGTGTACTTTACATTATACAGTCAAATCCTCTAACCACTAAAATCCTAAGCTTTACTTTAATTTGTCTTGATCTCAGCTCATTCAACCTAAAGTAGGTTACCAAATGAATAGCTTTGAAATAATCAATTTTAAACTTTAGAAAAGTAACATTTACAGTGAGGACATGTTGCCATGAAGCAAGGCACCATGCTGCTGCTGAGAGAGATGCAAGAGGAGCAAAAAAAATGCCATGAGGGCAGAGAAATGGCTTGTTACAGGAAAGTTGTTGGTGCAAATCTCAATCTAAAAGGACTCAGCAACTACCATCAGGGTGCCCTTGAGCAAAGCAGTGAAGCTGCTCTGTGATTAAAACAAACAAATAAAAAGTGATGTGTATTTATCTGTACAGATTCAGCTGTCACTGAGGTCCACTTTTTACAAGCTTATCACACTGCCACTGCTGCACTGTTGCTCCAACCTCCATCATGGACTCTGTGCTGCATTTGTACACTGCAGACAAGGAGTATTTCCAGTGTTCTCCATTCGCATGGGAGGTAAGATGGACTAGACTAGGTTGATCCCCCTGTAGGGAAATTTGTCTCAGACAGATTCCAGACTGCATTTGCTC